>NW_017176950.1:1605-5287 GCF_001652005.2 Ceratina calcarata | reverse complement strand
ATTTCGCAGAGTTCAAATAAAACGAATTATTCATTACACGTAATCTAAATTATCGTTTAGAATGGAATTCTGATTCCCATATATTTCTAAAGAGCATGTACAATTCCATTGCAGCTCTTGCATCTTCAACAGAGCTGTGTTCTCCTGTTTGTATCACTTTACCTAGTAATTCCTGGCTAAGTTTCTTCAAACTAGGCGTATTTCCTTTTGATAATTGTGTAAATCTCTTAAATCTAGATGTGTCACGTAAATTTCGTCTTGGGTGAGAGAGATACAATACGTCAAGATCATGTTTTAATGCATGTCCAATTAAAATACGGTCCCTTAAGATTTCTGCTACTTCTCTTTGAACAACCTCAAATTTTTCTCCATTCTGTAAATTATGTGGTCTTATACCACTAACTTTAGTCCTATAATCTTTAACAGGTTCTCTTGGCTTCACATATTTATCATAAACACAACCACCATATTTGTTTACAATAGATACCCTGGCTATCATATTTTCACTTCCATCTCCTATACCAACCATTTCACAGTCCATTGCTTACTATTAACTACTTTCTCTTCTATAACTGGTGCTACGTTATCCATATTTGATGTAGAAAGATGTTTTCTTTCTAACTTTTGATTTCCATTTTTGTTAATACTACCACAAATATCTAAATTTAATGGTGTCGAGTCAAGTAAATTCCTAAACATTTCCCAATTACAACCAGATGCCTTACGTTCTGTGTCTGGAACTAAGCATTGACTGCTTTTTTTATCTTGTTTACCCATAATTTTCTTGCCAGACTTTCTAGATTTTGATTGTTTTTGTGGCTCCTCGGTATTCCTATAAAAGTTAATGTATACAATTATAAATAGATAAATCGCAAATTATTTCTGTGTTAGAAATACTTATCCTAACCTTTCCATGCAACACGAGTATAAACAGAGATTTAAATAGTACTCAAAGGTCGGTATTCAGAGTTGTTACTTATTTTTAAGATCGCCTTAAGAATTTTAAGTCCCTGTTTCCTATACAAGATAGAGACTGGAAATATGAGATAGACAGGGATAGTAAGACGATCTTAAGAATAAGCAACAATTCTAATACCGGCCAAAGAGTTAATTTATATGATATTGACATAGAAAATGTATTTTACTTATTTGCAGGTTAATACGAATGTTAAACGATATGACAACATAAATATGGCGGCACAAATTCAAAACATATAATAGCTTTGGAAATGAAATCTGATCGTCTTTTCTTATTCAAACCATTCAGACGAAAACGTTCGAAATTGAATAAAGAAGCACTTACTAAAAAATATATACGTAAACTTTTGTTTTAAAGGCAGTACGATTTGTACGAGGATATAGGATTCTAAGTAGTTATTATTTGTCTTTTATAGGAACTGATCCCAAATCAGTAGTATGCGCGTTTTTTAAACAGGGACAATGTACAAAAGGCGAGAAATGCAAATTTTCACACGATTTAAGTATAGAAAGGAAAGCGGAGAAACGGTCATTGTATTGTGATATGAGAGATGATGATGACAAGGAAACTGATACAATGGATAAATGGGATGAGGATAAATTAAAGGAAGTTGTAGAGAAAAAACATGGAAGTGGCACTCGTCCAACTACAGATATTGTAAGTGTATCTTTACAAAATTTTGGTATCAATTGTTTAATTTATTATTGTCTTAAGTTCAAAGATGGAAAACAATTAATTCCATTTCAATTTCAGATTTGTAAGCACTTTCTTGAAGCGGTTGAAAAAGCAAAGTATGGCTGGTTTTGGGAATGTCCATCAGGACAAAAATGTATTTACAGACATGCACTACCTCCTGGTTTTGTTCTTAAAAAGGATAAGAAGAAAGAAGATAAAAAAGATGAAATTTCATTAGAAGATTTAATTGAGAAAGAACGAGCTAATTTAGGTCCAAGTCAGGTAAAAATACACGCATTTCTTTATGACCTAATATTTTTCTATCATTTTATTCTTTAATTATTTATTTCAAAGTGGTCATTTGTCATATTCTAAATTCTGTGATGTTTTACTTCTTACAATCTATATTTACATTTCTTATAATAACTTTTATTTCATAAGGTTGCATATCTTATTACTTATTTCGTATAATTTTTTAAGTATATTTGTGTCTGCTATATATAGTAATTTGTTAAATTATTTTTAGACTAAAATAACATTAGAGACCTTCTTGGCTTGGAAAAAGAGAAAACTAAAAGAAAAGAAAGAACAGGCATTGAAAGATGAGGAAAGAAGACGAAATGATTATAAAGCTGGTCGTCAAGTCGGTATATCCGGCAGAGAAATGTTCTATTTCAATCCTGAACTTGCAGCTGGAGATGGTACTTTCTCGATTGTGTTTTATAATATTAGATATATTACACGACAAACACAGGTATAGAATTAACTTTATTACGTATTTAGGCATTGACGATGGAGACGAAGCAATATCTAGTTACGTTCGTGAAGATGATGAGACTGAAGAAAAAGTCGAATACAGAGAACTTGATATGGATAGGCTTGCATTCGAAGCTAGTGAAATTGATACTTCTGGAATAACTGTTGCTCAAGTAGACCGATTGAAAAATAATATTGAAACGAATAATGAAAATTTGACAGGTATAGATAAGATCTACTGTTTTAAGATGATTTGTCTCGAATATGTCAATATTAATAAATCATTTCTTATAACAGTTACCGTTGGTGAAGGAGCTACTGCACTAGCAATTAATGAGAACCTATTTAAAGAAGAGGATTTAGAAGGCTTAGAAGAGGAATTAGATGATTTGGATTTAGAAGAGTGATTCAAATATTTTGTTCAAATTCTTCCTTTACTCAGTGTCTTCATTTATCTGTATCTTTAATATACATGCATTGTTAGCATACTATATATACGTACATTCACTAGTTCCCTATGTAATATCTTGTATATTATTATTTACATCTTAT
The DNA here is from genome assembly GCF_001652005.2 of Ceratina calcarata. Taxonomy (NCBI): domain Eukaryota; kingdom Metazoa; phylum Arthropoda; class Insecta; order Hymenoptera; family Apidae; genus Ceratina; species Ceratina calcarata. Next base: position 2,325 of record NW_017176950.1, on the reverse strand, counting down.
ATTCTATTTTCAAATGATATACCTATACTGTACATGTGAAGAGCTGGTCTCATACAAATTACGTGAAATTGAAATTAATGTACTTTAATGTAACTATGATTTTTTAACACTTTTGATTAAAAATGTAGTTGAATTCTTTTTCAACGTATCTGTAAGTTATTTGAGAGTTTGTTTCTTAAATCATTTTTATTCATATTAAAAGAGGTCATTTAAATTTTTATAAATAAAATTGAAATTTTAATATGAGAACGAGACTAGCAAAAGGGATGAATTACTTCCTTAAAAATATTTATTTAAGTCATATTTTAATGTATTTATAGTTTATTATAATTATATATATTTGTGCTTTTTATTCACCATTCACACAGATTGTGCATATCGTATACTATTATTCTATGTATTTCATGATCCAATTCATTGAATTATATATTTTGGTGAATACGTCCATGTCCATGTGTTGCATTTGCCTTGCCCCGTGCCCATGATCCAGAATTAAATTTCTGTCGTATGTAAAGCTCATTGTTAGGTTTTCTGTATCTGACGCTTGTAAATATTAAAATTTGAATGAAATGCCACCTAAAAAGGCACCTGCTCCCAGTAAAAAGGCGGAGCAGAAGAAGAAAGAGAAAGTTATTGAGGTATTTAATCATGATTATTTTCGTTTCTAACCTCTAAGTATCGTTCTTTAGTTTAAATATAAGTATGTTTTTACCATTGTTT
>NW_017176950.1:0-1211 GCF_001652005.2 Ceratina calcarata | reverse complement strand
AATTTATTTAGTATATAGATTATAAATCTGTACAATCTACAATTTCAATATTCTTCGCATGACGTTGTGATATAATGCGTCGAGATGAACGATAGTCATAGAATTCTATATCTGGATGCTTTTCTAATAAATACTTATATGCACTAACAAGTTTATCTACATCTTCTACCGTCAGTTGTACTGGTCTTAGGTGAGGATCCAAGTCAGAAAGTTTATACATCGTTTGTGCTAGTTCAGTTCGGTGTTCTATAGGAAATAATGTTCTGAAAAGACAATTGAAACTTTTAAAATCATATTAATACTTAAACATTTCTATATGTACAAAGTATATTTACTCAGCGCCACGTATACTATATTTTTGACGATAATGAAAAATGTGCCGTGTTACTTTCTCAAAAATACCAAATTCGTGTTTTGTTCGTGGGACACTTAAGGGGACAAATGTTACAACACCAACATCAACATCTGGTTTAGGAACAAAGGCCGAGCCTATTTTCAAAGAATAAACACGAAATGAATTTTATAAATAACAAAAGATCAAAATATTATAAAGTAAAAATCGTGTAATATACCTGGTATAATGAAATGCAATATTGGGCGCGTCCAAGCTTGTGCCATTACAGACAATCTGCATCTTTGTATGTTTAATGGTTCAGCCACTAAACGTTCAGCAACTTCTTTTTGAAACGTTAGTGTCATTCTTGTTCTACCAAATTCCCAGGCTCCCGTTCTTTCACTAATTGCTTTCAGCCACTTTATTATGAGTGGTGTTGATACATTGAAAGGTAGATTACCAATTAACTTAATTCGCGGTGATTTATCTTCCCAAGCTTTTATTTCGCTTGTAGGGAACAAATTACTCATGTTTACTTTCATAATGTCATCAAAAATAATTTGCATTTCGCCATTAACTGATGCGAAAGCATCTGCCAACATATCTAACGTAGTTTGAAATCTCGTATCTTTTTCTATGACAATCAGTTTTTTTGGTCGCTGGTTTAAAATGGATCGAGTCAATCCACCCGGTCCAGGACCAACTTCTAACACACAAGAATCAGCAAGATTTCCTGTTTTTCTAATTATTTTATCTGTTAAGTTTGTATCCAAGATGAAATTCTGAGAAAGTTGTTTGATAGCTGTTAATTTATATATCTTCAATATATCTCTTAGACTTGGTAAAGGTGGTAGCCTTAGAACAGACATGACTATTC
>NW_017176949.1:0-883 GCF_001652005.2 Ceratina calcarata | reverse complement strand
TCTCACGACTTTATCTACTTTCTATAAAAATATGTAATTGGAAAATTGTCTAGTTATGTAGATTTGAGGAAATAATGAACGCAAGTAGACTCGAGTTTCGATCGAAAAGATACTTAATTTCCTCGTAAATAAATGTCAGCCGCGTGTTCATCAGGAAGTCAGCCTGCGTTTTCGATCGCGAAACAGATCGACGTTTATTATTCCGCAATACAGATCGCCTTTAAACCGATAGCCGCGCCTTGCGTGCCGATGTTCATTTCTCGACTCCAATTAAAAAGACCGTTGCGTCGTTTACTCTGCCATAAGTATCGGAAAAATAATTAGGAACGTGCCAAGATTTGAACGAATCGGCGAAGAATCTCTTGGAAATGTTCAGTGGAAATCGGATATCGGTCGATCGTTCCTTAATTCATCTAAATCCGCCACGTGCTACCTTTCATTTCCAATTTCACGCGTTCTTCGTTAACCGATAATGGATATGCATATCCATGGGCAAATCGAAATCGAGCAGTGTGCCCATTGATATTTATACAGGGGATACCTGTGGCCATCGTGTTTATGGATAAATTCGTCTCAAACGAACAGCTTCGACGGCTCCGATCGGATGCATATTCATGGATTCCGACCTCGAGAAACGTTTGCGTAGAGAGAGAGAGAGAGAGAGGGAGGAACAGTGGAACCGAACTAGGGCCGGCTTGAAGAGAACTCACTCGCGGGTCAAACGGTTACATCGTTAACTATTGTCGTTTTCAACTACCCGCGCGTATGAACCGTCGATTTCAACAGCAGTTCGTCACTCTCTGATAGTCTATTGAAACAGTCGAGCTGATGAATTCGTGATTTTTCGAAATTTCATAGGAATGCAAATTTTTTTTACCGTAGA
>NW_017176948.1:0-883 GCF_001652005.2 Ceratina calcarata | reverse complement strand
GTTTTGGAGGTTTTGAAAGATAGTATGAAAACTACACGAGGTCTGAGGGAGTCGAATTCGTTTGTAATTTACGAATGACCGTCGGGTAAGCAGCTGGAAATTCGACGCAATCACGGGCCGACTCGGGTAATTGAATCTGGATTTATCGGCTGGAAAAAGCAACTTTCCGACGAGTTTGTTCGACTTCCGTGCGGCGAAAGGAACCTTTTATTAAGAAGCCGAGGCTTCCTTTTATTTCGCCCACATCTCAGTAGTAGTAGTAAACTTCGCCCTCGCCCCCGCCTGCGATCGAAAGCGAATTTCAAAATCAAGGATCGTTAATAAGATTTCACCAGCACTCTTTTGTACAACATTTAAGTCTTCCTGCAAGACTGACAACTTCTCGAGAACTTCGGTTTAACGACTGTTATAAATCCAATAAAAGATCTAAAAAGAAGAAAAAGGAATTTCAATTAAAACTGGAGTTGCTTTAAAAAAAAAAAAAATGTTACCACAAATTCTGATACATTCTTTCCATACTTTTCAATAGAATCATTAAATTATGAAGAAGGACAAGGATCATTAAATATTGAATCATTTAAAATGACAATTGTTGGCCCTGTATAAACTTTGAACGTAATCCCAAAATTCATAATTAAACTCGTTTTAACCGCGCATCTAATTAAGCAATTCAGTGCAGCGAGGTACAATATCTGGCATTTAATATACTTAAAATTACCAGAGGCTAGGTCCAATTATGCCGAAAATAAAACGACGGAAGCGGAAGCCGTGTAACGAGACAAATCCGTGGTAATTAGCAGACATCTTTACCGTGTAACAAAAAGACGAATCACGTGCGTTATTAGAGCAGAAAATCGCGTTTTACTACTACTACTACTACTAC
>NW_017176947.1:0-883 GCF_001652005.2 Ceratina calcarata | reverse complement strand
AAAACTGACCCCACCGATGTAAAAAAATAATAGGATACGCTATGGACACAATCAAGCAGAATTCCATTAATCTAAGAATAATTTAATTAGCCGAAGAAAACACAGGAATACACAATGGATTGATAAAACGAGAAAAAGAGAGGTGAGTAAGAAAACGAAATACAGAAAATATAAGAAACATTCGAGACCGAGTACAGGAGAGTAATAAATCTACGAAATCTTCTAGAGAAACCATAAAGACGTCGGGGGTTAAAACACATAAAAAAAGGGAGAAGAACCATGCACAGCTGCAAAACAGACGAGAAAACATGAGAAAGACATGGACAGAGCATTGGCGCAGCCACTACCCCCAGGTAATAGAACGAATAAATACTGAAAATATTAACGATTAATCAATCGCTGACTAAATACCACGATCCTACTCTAGGAAATAACATAATAAAACAGAACAGGGAAGACTCGTAAAAAACAAATAAAGGAGAGAAAGAAACGGAGGAATAAAATAAGGAAAAACAACAGAAACAGACCCCATCGATGTAAAAAATAGGATATGCTACGGGAACAATTGGACTGAATTCCACCAACCTATGAATAATCTAATTAACCGAAAAACATATAGGTAAACATAACGGAATAATAGAACGAAGAAAAGAGAGGTGAGCAAAAAAGCATAACATAGAAAATATAAGAAAACACTCGAGGCCGAGTACGGAATAGTAATAAATCTACGAATTCTTCCAGAGAAGCCATAAAAAGCTAGGGGCTAAAACACATAAAAAAGGGAAAGAATCGAACACAGCTGCAAAACAGACACGAAAATATGAAAATGACCTGGTCAAGGCATTGGCGCAGCCACTACCCCCAGGTAATAGAATGAATAAAT
>NW_017176946.1:0-884 GCF_001652005.2 Ceratina calcarata | reverse complement strand
CCCCCACATTCCAATAACCAATCAATTAAAACTACCAATAAAAAGTACTTAAATTTCAACAAAAATCTCTAAACGAGTCCAACTATTCAATGTGCTACTTAAAAAAAGGTCGAAAATTCTTCAGATAATCCTTTGACAAAAATCGATTCGATATCAAACAAAACCCGGGGGAAGAGGACTGACTCGCGCAAATCGTTCATAAGAAGAGACGCACGACAAGGACGTACAGTGCCTCCCAGACGAAACTCAGGATGCTCCTGATGAACTCCGTGAACCCGTGGTCCCGGAGACGAGCGCGAATGCCCGCGCCCAGGGCTGGACGACCGAGAGGGTCGCCGAGCGTGCACGACACGGGCACGTAGTCCTTCCAAGGTCGAATAGAACCGTGCGCGTGATGTCGATATCGCGGGCGCGCTCCTGGCCGCTGCTCGACACGCGTGCCAAGCGCAGGCGAGACGAACACGCGGCGAAGCAAGCGGCCAGGGAAGAGAACAACGGAACTGCCGCGGGGGTGGAAGAAGGGAAGAAACGTCGTCTAAACAGCGGAGGCTCTCAGGTGCAAGCCTGGCGGCTTCTCTCGAGGCATTATTACCCGGAAGGTGGATGGGGTTGGATCGTTGCGTTCGTCGCCGCGTTGGTACATCTCCTCGGCTCGGGATTACAATTATCCGCCCCGGCTACGCTCGCATTGCCAGCCACGGTCAAGTTTTATCATCATCCGCTGCACACCGCCGGTGAGTTTGCAAACACCGTAACTGGGAAATTTCACGGGTCGACGTCGGTAGAACGCGGCGATTCGGAGTTACGTCCGTTGATAACGGACTGCCGCGCGTTACTTGGTTTACGGGACGATTAAGAACTTCGGGAGATGTAGTTTGTTTTTT
>NW_017176945.1:0-884 GCF_001652005.2 Ceratina calcarata | reverse complement strand
ATACGATTTATAAAGTTGAAATAAAAAATATCTTTGGAAATATTCGATGAATTCTAATAATCTTTAAAGGATCATCGATATTCTTTATTTTACTTGTGAATGAGATTGTACACACGTACAGTCGAGTACGTTCACCGGGGCAACGAATGCACTTGCACTTTTTAAGAGAACCTGTTTCCGCTGTAACACGAACCTACATCGCGAGGGGGACCACACCCACCAGGCAAGGGAACACAGGCCATAGATCTCTTTGGAAAGGAGGACCTTTTCCGTTAACTCCGCAATGCTCTAGGCGTGCGGCCCTCTCGTGCTATGATTACGCGAATCGCTGAAAGACACTGCGTTTCGTAACTAAGTTTCCCGGACCAATCTCAAACCGAATCAAACTCTTACATTTTCCACGTCTTGAAATACTATTCCACGAAACGTGTCTAAATAACCCGGCATTCCTCTATGATCAAACAAATACCGATGATTCGAAAAGCAACGTTTTACCTGAGAATTGATTTAAATAAAATTACAGAACGATCGGCGTAAGCGATAAGATAAAGGGGATCAGAGGTGCGTCGAATAAAACTGGAACAGAACTTGAAGGAACAGATGTTTAACCTTGTACCCTATCTTTGGTTCGAGACCGGCTCGGCTCGGTGGTAGCTAGTTCAAAGAATCGAACCACTGTGTCCACTATCTTTGCTCGGGTGTTGCGCGATTTTAAAACCGGAGAACTCGATGCTTATTGGAACGAGGCGAGACCGTCGCTTCGCGTCTAAACTAACAGAGAATGTAATTTCATATTAATAAACGCGATTACAAACACTGAAACCGATTCCCATTAACACTAGATTGCCCAAGGAAGTAATTTTGACTGGTTTTGGGCAAATGTA
>NW_017176944.1:0-885 GCF_001652005.2 Ceratina calcarata | reverse complement strand
AAAGGCCTAGCTGGATAAGGGGGTCAAATGTGCCTTTGAGCCGAATAAAACGCCGCTTGCGCCATTCGATAGCTTATAAAAAAAGAAACATTCACTCCAAATTTTAGCCCTATATCACAACCAGGGGGGTAGTAATCGGCAAAATTCGAAAAATCAGTTTTCTGAGGTTTTTCCTTATTTAACGTCTTGTGAAAAATCTGAGAAAATTCTGACATGTTCATAGTGTAGTTGGACATACCTGAGAATTTTTTCAGATTTTTTCCTTGCAAAATGTAGCCGTGGAAAATAAAAAAAGAGCTAAAAATAATGTTAGAAATTCCCATATATTCGAGGATTAAATTAGAAGAAGCATGAGTCACATGCGCTTCTTGGAATTAGGATAATTCCGTCCCCGAAAATCGCCGGTATCGTTGATAGACAATAATTTCCACGAGACAGGAATTCGTCACATCAAACAATAGTATGTCGACGTACAGTCGAATTCGACGTATTCGCCCCTCGCATTTGAACGGTTTTTGTTCGTGGAGAATCGAGTCAGGGATCTTCTACCGGGATTAAGACCTTGAGTGTCTAATCTCTTTTGCCGTTTGGTGGTAGAAGAAACTGTTTGAGACGGTATCGCCCAATTTAAACGGAGTTGTCTTACAAACAACTCCACAACGCGTCTCGCTCCANACTCGCTCGCGGTCTTCAAAGGATTTCGAACATTTGCGGATCGAAATCCAACGTTGCATTAATTTTCCGTCTGGAAAGCAACGTTCGGGCAGCATTGAGCCTACAGCAGGCATGGGCAGAAGTGTCGCTTGCGCGACACTCGAGCTTAGGTGGGTACGCGTGATATATATATAACATACAAGCGCGTAACTACATTTGACTAATATAAGG
>NW_017176943.1:0-885 GCF_001652005.2 Ceratina calcarata | reverse complement strand
CACAGGCTCGCCACGACTGCATAGTTAGAGCAGTCGGCTTGGCGCAGCGAAAGTACGTTGCATATTTCCAGTCCGAGTTCATGGAAGAACTAGAGGAAGTGGTGGCCGAGACGAGGGAGTTTATATATGAAGAGATAGACCAATTAAAACCGTCTTCGGCAACTCCAGCAGCTGTAATGCAGCAACCGCCTCAAACGACCAACGACAGCGTGAGAGAACACGCGCAACGATTGCCGGAAATCAAAATACCGCGGTATGACGGTGACCCCACAAAGTGGATGAATTTCCGAGACATCTTCAAGTCGTTGGTGATCGATCATCCGAGGTTGTCGGATGCTCAGCGACTCCAGTAACTACACTTCGGGTTGGAGGGTGTAGCACTGCTGACGATAGCCAACTTGGAAATATGCAATGCCAATTTCCATGTCGCTTGGGAAACGTTGGAAAAACGTTTCTCACAAGAGCGCGTAATAATAAAGTCGCTGATGACTCCGATTCTTCGGCTAAAGACGATAAGAGGAAATGACCTGGAAAGCATCGAGAAGGTGACGATCGACATCCCACAGGCTTTACAAGCTATTCGCCGTTGGAATAATACGGTCGATTATTGGGATTTATGGTTGGTCGTGCTGATTACCGATAAATTCGACGAAGCTTTACTCCAGAAGTGGGATGAATCAATTCAAGGAACGGAGGGATATCCCGACCTTGATTCTGTTTTACAGTTCCTGGAGGTGAAGGCGAAGGCACTACGTTCGGTAGTGCGCCTGAAAAACAGCAGCGACAAGAAATGCGAAACGAGACGAGAACGACCGTCTGAGCGCTCACAGAAGGTGCGTTCGTATTCGCATGCCACTGAAGTTGATTCTGTTTCCAGGTCTAAAG
>NW_017176942.1:0-885 GCF_001652005.2 Ceratina calcarata | reverse complement strand
GAAAGTATTCAGTGTAAAGTGAATAGGAATTAATTTCTCCTCTTTAGTTCTTCAAAGGGACTAAAAGCTCGTTCCTTGAAAACATTTTTTTCACTGAAATAAAATTGATGAGATCCGAAGGTACGTTCGACTGTTAAATATTCCTGATCTGATGCTTCAACAAATGAGATATAATATGCATTACATTGGAACGCAGCGTGCTAATGTCGCATAATAACGTGATACCACCCTTTCGAAGTATATACTTTGTTTCCCTTTATACAGCGAATAGTTACAGTGAGTTAAACCCGGGTTTACGTGGAGAATGAAGGCTATTTAGCATAGAAGTATGTTCGCCGTGTTCCCGCGAGCGTCAGATCGATATATCGCAACGCCCCGCCAGGCTAATTGCGACCAGCAACTTTTCTTCATTTGCTGGCTCCTACAACTACGACTATACATACATACACATCACAACCTACACGTTTTCTACTGTAATTACTTCTTTTTCTACCGTCGAGGACACTAAGAAAGTTTGCCATGTAACTGTTACGTCTATTCAGGCTAGCATAAATTTATTATTTCACATGAAAATCCGTAGTCTATTTATAATGTATCGTTTGTTCAATCGTAAGGAAAAATAAAACGAACGAACTAAATAACATTGAAATCTTTATTGAGGTTGACTCCTCGTTCCTGACCCGAGTATTTCACTCTGAGTGCAGGGATGATGGAAGAAAGTGGATCGCAATATCGCGTCAATAACGCCTTATCAGTCCCTCTGGCAATATCGTCGAATCGTAATCATGTGGGGTGAACGTGGATGGAAGTAGGTGTATTTCATTTCGCGGCACTTCGTGCAGCCACAAGTCTAAACGTACAGAGAGAGAGAGAGAGAGAGAGAGA
>NW_017176941.1:0-886 GCF_001652005.2 Ceratina calcarata | reverse complement strand
GAACAGTAATGCAATTATTGACCGATGGCGATTTTGCCAAGAGGCTAGCAATTTTCGGACGTTGGTCCATTTCGCACAGTGCACATAAGTACGCGCGATAGATCTGATAGACTCGGTAATAAATGACATCGTCGAACAGGCATAGCCTCTATCTCTTCATCTACCTCGAATCGTGAACTAACAACTACTGTCCAGTTTACAACCAACCCGTTTCCGTGCAGACCAACGACGAAACTTACACCGCGTCAAATTAACCGTGTAGAAATAATATTGTCCGTGAACCGGGTTCAGAACAGAACTACGCGAAAGTCAATAGTTGTACCGTTTTCAGGGACAGCTTAAGCGTACCTAGTTAGAAGACATGACGCCGGGTTATGAGTCCGAAGTAGAGATACGGGGAAGGGCTTTGGTTGTAACACGTGTTGTTAACCGGTTCTACCTTAATTGTCTTAAACGAGGACCATCATAATTCTGGTTTTACGTTGCTAACGGGGGTGGTACGTCAATGCTACGACATTAGAAACTATCCCTCGCGGCAGAATTCTTTGGAACCACGTTTCTCCTATGACAGTCTAACATTCATCGATGCGTAACAAATAAGAGAATAAATGAATAATTTAATTTTCTCTTCTATGCAAATTTTACTGATCTTTTAAGCAAAGATATTTTTTTAATTAAATAACATCGACATAATTTCTTAACAATCTCGTATCTCGTGTTAGATTTATTTTATTTGATCAACGTGAAAATAGAGAAATCGGGAGCAAAGATAGATGCTTGAAACCGACGGGTTAAGAACGGACTTATGGTTACGAGGCACGTTTCTCGGAGCGAGAGGCGGACGATTTTGGTTTTGGTTTCGGTTGAACGTGCGACAGTGTCAGGA
>NW_017176940.1:5620-12322 GCF_001652005.2 Ceratina calcarata | reverse complement strand
ATCCATAGAACGTCGAACAAGCACCGGCCATGGAAAAAGAGCCAGACGAGGAAGGAAAAACCTAACCTAAAAAACGCAAAATAACCAAAAAGATCATTAAAACATTTTAAAATATTGTAAAACAATGCGGAACAAGAAACGAAATTAGAAACAAAATCTGCAACGCCGAGGTCACGGCAAGCACAAATAACTTCTCTCCTGTGACTATTAACATTAACTAAAAGAAAACGATAACAATAACAAAAAGGAAAACAAACAATTACATCACCATCTCTATCAATACGACATAGGAAAACAAAACGATGAAAAGAACAAATGAAACGATAGGAAAACGAACATAACCTACAAAATAAAACGGAGAAATAATAACAATTATACGAATAAAAACGTAACAACAACACGGAAAATTACAGACCAGACAACCGGAACAACACGAAGCATTAACAAACGATAGGAAAGGAGATCACAGCAAAAAGAGAGACAAATATATATATACATATAAAAACTTTCATTTGATTTATACAAAGATCAAACTAGAAATTAAGACCAGATATTAATCAACGAGTAAACATAAGTCTAGAAATAAGGAAAAAACTCTCTTTTCACCTTTTATAGAATATATATAGAAAAACGTAAGAATTTAAATTACAATCTAACCTTTTCTTTTAGAAACATAACGAATAAACGGCCGCATAAAGGCAGAAATTACCACGAGATATTGACAGAAACACGGTAAACATATTCACGAACATTAGATTAATTAAATAACTAGTCCATAAATGTATATATATATATATATAAAAGATTAAATAACAACAACACGAAACCGATGTAAATACAGAACGAGCGAAAATGGAATACTACCAAACAACAAAATTATAAACTACAAGACGAAACAAGAGATTTATTCAACAAACCACCCATCCATTTATTAATAGAGGCTACGCAGGAACTCGCCTGCCTCACGACAATATAAAGACATAAAAACACATCCATTTATTAAGAAATATTCAGTAGAAACAGGAAAGGTGAAATCACCACTCACACACTGAAATGAAATATAAGACACAAGAACACGCCACTACTATCACAAAGAACAGACAAACAATTGAGACGAGACAGAGTAATAAAAAACTTTTTCACACAAGAATTGAGGAATGACGATATATAGAAAACACTGAAATCAGACTGAATCACGTACGTACACACACAAAACATTCATATCAAAAGACAGATATAACATTAGAATTTACAATCGAAATTACTCACCCTCTCTCTTATTTTTGCTTCACACAAAAAAGAGGAAAACAGATCAATCGGCAAACTAGGAAAGAATAAAGACAAAAAGAACAGAAATTATCGTCCTTCTCCTACAATGTACGACTATAAGAAACCGACAATACCGACAACACGGTGATCACAACCACTGACAACAAGACTAACGGTTCAACAAGTAGAAACCGCCAATGTACAAACGATGAAAAACCAGACTAGCAGAAATATCTACAGAAAAACGAAAGAACAAACCGAAGCAAAGGAAAATGAAACACAAAAGGTCAGTTAATACAGTAAATAATTAAAGATAAATAGAAGCTCACCTATCTATTAAGATTTTTAAGCATCAATCTAGAAAGCATAGGAAATACAAAGAACAACAGCATAGCTAAAGTCGATAACGAAGGAATAACCCCGAACCCTCGACCCGGGATAACAACGAAAGATAAAAGAAACATCCGGGTAAAATTTACAAATAAAGAAATAAAAGACATGTTACTAATATAATTTCTCTTTACAATTCGAGACACAGATGAAACATAAAACGAACGCACGAAAGTGGAAAATACAGACGGAAAAACTGCAGGAGCAAAGAAAACACACGGAAAACCAAACGTCTAAAAAAGCGACGGACGCATACCGACCGCAGAGAACATGAATCAGACAAGGAGAAACGAAACACGGAACAGAAAAGGACGAAAGATCGGAACGCCACGCCACAACGACACAGAGTAAGAGTATACATTTCTTTTACATGCAGAAACACTATCAATGAAATTACAACCGAACACGATCATACGCTATTTTTCCAACAATACAAACTCGACAGAACTGTCACTCTAAAAAAAAAAAAAAACCGAACTTTTACTGATAATAGATATCAATGAAAAATTTTCCTTTTCATCTTCTTACCATTCATGGTCAGTTAAAAGATTAAAACTGTAAGAAAAATCTCTCCTCTCAATCACCAGTATGAAACAACGCTAAAAGAACTTTTGACAATACAAGGAACTAACGAAATCATGTAAAAATTGCAAATGACATAAAAATACCGGAAAAATTCCTGTGTCACGATTAAGGATAAGCAACGTATCTCACAACGAACTAACGATCGAAAAAACCGACCGAAAAACGCGAAACAGAAAACAACACAATAATCATACAACGAATTGACAACGACAAAAACAAAAAAATAAAATCGAACAAACCTACATACACTTGTTAAACCGGAAAACTCTATAAATAAGAAAAGGAACGTTGTTTATCCTCAACCGACAAAGATACAGGAATAACGAACAAACCCACCCGAACAAAATAAGAATAACAAAAACTATCAAAGACAAACACAACTATACGTCACATGATTACAAAAAATCGCCTCGACATTCAGGCACCTATGATGGATAACCAAACGTATAACACTTTTTAAAAAATATATAAGATATTACCGTCAATACATACACGATGTTTTATTCACATGCATGACCACGGCAACCTGAGGGACCGAGATACCACGAATCCACACAGAATATAAAAATATGACAAACAAAACATCAAACGAGGAACAAACAATAAGAAATAAATGGAAAGAAACGGAACCGCAGTAAGCCAGGAAAACACGAGGAAACCACACGAAAGGAAAACGAAACGAGAAAGGTCAACCCTAGGAAATAAAACGGTAAAAAAGTTTTTTCAACTAACTCTTTATTTTTAATGTTCAAAGCAATGTTACAAAATATAAAGCATTAAGATCGAATATGAATAAAAAATAATCCTGACCTCCTGGTCAGGACGCGAGCAAAAAGCAGGCAAACGACCAGTCGAACCTGAAAAAGAAAAATCAAAAAATAAAGATTAGACAAAAACGTTAACTCGATACTATTATGGTTGTTTATTTTTCATGAACGGAATACAGACACAGCAGAGAACATACCTACCGAAGCGAAAACATTACCAGCAGCGATACCATTGAAAATGAACCGACCCACGGGAAAAGGAAACGTCGATAACACAGGACGCACACCAGTCACGAAGAATAAGACTCGAACCGAGGGGAACACAACCTGAAAACAGACGGAAACCTTTAAACATTAGAATACAAAGACAAAACGTAGAGGTTAAAAGAATCTAGAATAGGACAATAATAAAAAGTGGCCAGTATCGTTTCGGTTATAAGCGGTCATAAACACTAGCGATGCTTCAAAAGCAATTAGTAGTTGAAAATCGACAAACAAGCCAGCAAACAAAGGGGAGAAAACAGGCGACGCCGACCCACCACTCGCCAATTAAAAAACTAACTAATAATAATAATTAAAAACCTACCGGTTTAGACATGATAACGAACAGGACGAAACCGTTCAAAGAAACAGAATCAAACAATCGACACAATTATAACAGAAACGATACAGCCAAGCGCAATCGCAGGAACAAAAATTATAAGAACGACAATCGAAATAACTACGACATATTTGTAGAAAATTCAAACCGAAAACGACGATTAACTCAAAACGAACAACAAACCCGACAAAATCACACCGAAACAACACTATAAACGAACTATAACATTTAAGAAAGAAAAACAGACACACGTTAATGTCACACGAAACGCATAGACAACAACTATCGCACGATTAAACGTACATAACGACACATAAACGAACAAAGGTCAAAAGACCAGAATCCGACACGAAACACTACCGAACATGTAAACGCGATAAAGCCACAACGACTGGCCTAGAACAATCCAATCGAACGCACAACCAACGAGGTTACTATAGACAAACGCAAACAATTAGACTTATAAAAAAAAGAACAGTACAAGAAACATTGCAAAAATACGCGTAGCATGAAACGAAACAGAATATCGCATCCAAATAGACAATAAAACTTTTTCTCTATAAGATAATACAAGTTAGCGAAACATCAACACGAATACGAACAAATTAACCAGAAACAAAAATCGAATACCTCCATAACAAAAGAGATAACACGCAAAAAGGCCAACACCACGAAGCGTATCACGAATAACGGGCCCGTCGACGTAACGTCGATCAACAACGAAATCGACAAACTCGAATTATTACCTCTAATAAAAAATACGGAAACAAGCGACACAAACGTAAAACTACAATGTAGAATATGACCTCAAGCGGGAGGATCGAACAACGAAACGTTAAAAATGTAGCGATAAACAAAACGAATGTAAGACAATAGACTAAGAAACGGAAAACGACCAAATTGTAAAAAAGTCGGAACGCAAAAAGTAGACATTCAACGTGTAAAAACCGGCAAAGTATACCGGTAAAAACCTGTAAACGCGCATATATAAACGACGACACGAATTCATAAGAACCAAGACTGTAACGAAATTGTACGTACATTGATAATCGACACACTACAAACGTTGTAGGAAGAAAATGTAAAAAGCCGCTAAACCAGAACAAGAAACAAACAATGTAACAACCAGCGAACCAACACACGATAATGAATAATGTAAACGACTTATAGAGATACAAAAGTAAACGACACGATGACTATAAACTATAAAGAACACGTCCTCCGCCGAGGCACTGACACAATAAAGACAAATATTCAGAAAGCTACGAAACTATGTAAATTACAAAACGAAAAACACCGAAAACGAGAAGAAACGACTGTAAAATAAATCTTTTTAGAACATGTAAGGAAAGACAAATTTATAAAGCGACAAAGACAAATGTAGAATACACTCCTATGTAACGAAGTAAAATCACGAAATTATAAAAACCCATACTGAGAATAAAAATTGTATAATTATTGAAAAACCGACCAAACCGATATCCCTGAGTACAACAACAAAAATCCTACCGATACAAATCTACAAGCTCCACCAGCATGAAACAATGTTAAACGAAAAACAGAAAAACAATAAACATAACAGTTTTCAAGAACCTCGACCACACAAATATAAACATAAAAGAAAATCAACAACGACAATGCCTGAAATAAAAAAAGACAAAGACCGTATAAAACAGACAGAACAATCCCTCCCCCATGAAAGAGCTTCCGAAAAATTAACAACAATTACAAAAATCAACCGAAACGATTTGAAAAAATTAAAAAACAACGAATCAAAACAGAATCCACAGGATAACCTGAAAAACTAACTAACATTAAGAATAAAACCAACGCGAAAACAAAAAAGAAATCCGAAAAGACAAAATAACAAAGAAAGATGAGGTGTAAAAACGGTCTCGGATCGTCAGGGGCATGCCGGCCAGAAAAAGAAAAAAAAAATAGGAGATCGCAGAAAAGTCAATAACGACATCTAGGCAATAAAAGAGAAAATTAGAAAGAACGAAATTACAACATTTCAAACACACAGGAGAGTAATGCATATAAAAAGGACAAATAGAAACACGATAAACCGCCTGAAAATGAAAAAAAAAAAGAGATAACCAAAAAACTACAAAAGACGAAAACACGTCCTCGCGACAAAACCGATAACGAAAAACAAGATAGACTGAAAATAAATTATACAGTAAAAACCCCTGAAACGCTGTAGCGGAGACGTGTCCACGGGACGAGGTTGTTTCACACGACCTAAAAGTATCTCGGAATAAATCACACCGAAAAAACCCCCGAAACGCTGTAGCGGAGACGTGTCCACGGGACGAGGTTGTTTCACACGACCTAAAAGTTATTTAAAAAACGACAAAACAGCATACCCAAAGCATAATCAGGACGCTTTAGCGACCGTGGGAACGTCTGCCGCGGACGATTCTCGCTTTACGCGACTGTCCGCCGACGTCGCGAAGACGAGGGCCGGCGTCGCGGCGTCCTTGGGAGTCGCGGGGTCACGGCCTGATGTAGACTTGGACGTTCTCTCCTACGCGGGAGAACGGACTCGTTGAAGTTCGGCCCCAACCCCGTCGGCGACCTTGAACGTCGCGAGGTCACAGTCGGATGTAGACTTGGACGCTCTCTCCTACGCGTTAGAGCGGACTCGTTGAAGTTCGACCTCGGCCCCGTCGACGCGACGTCGGTCAATTTATTGATATAAAGAAAGGACGGGAACAGGTGACACGCAGGAGGTCGACTCGGGGGTAACTAAAAATTAGCATATCCCTCCTGTTCCGAATGCCCCCCCCCCCCCCCACATTTTCAGGGCACCTGGGTGTGTCGGCGGCGTCGGAGATGCAAGATCGGGACTGTAAAAATCCCCTTGATGGAGACTTGGACGTGACACCCGATTTTTATTATTTACGCGCATCTTTACTTACTGTCACGGACTCGTCGAAGTAAGGGTCGTCCCGTGATTCATCCGAGACGTACAAACCGCGATGAACTCTTGGAGCCTTAGCGTCAGGCGGGCTACTCGAGGAAGTTGCGGCCGTCGGCCGGTCAGGAGCCTTTCATCTTTTCACACGGGGACGCGATCTACATACG
>NW_017176940.1:1824-5513 GCF_001652005.2 Ceratina calcarata | reverse complement strand
AAACACACACTCTTATCATAGAAAAACCAACAGAATATATAAATATATGAAATAGAAAAATAAAAATCACGCATACTAGAAATAAGATAAAATAAAATTACATTAAGAAAATAACACTACAAAAAGATACATGAAAAATACCTTACAGCTAAGAAACTAATCAGAAGACAAGATCAGAACTATTGAAATAATCATAGACCCAGACGACCAAAATGGACGGTCTAAAATTCGTACAGATAAACTTGCATAGATCCAGGGCAGCCTCCGGAGCAGTAGCGAACCTGATAACAAAAAACAAAATAGATGTAGCACTGATACAGGAACCTTGGACGATTAACGATAAAATCAAAGGACTAGGAATGTTAGGAAACATCCTAAACAGATGCCCAGAAGACAGACCAAGAACATGCATAATACATACCAATAGAATAAAACCGGTATTACTGCCGCAATTCAGCGACAGAGATATGACGGCGATACTCCTGGAAAAGAACAACGAGAATTCACGTTTATCAAAAATAGTTGCCGTATCGGCGTACATGCCGTATAATGAAAGAAACCCGATCACAAACAAAATGGAATTACTAATAGAATGGTGTGTCAGACAAGGAGCAAGCATAATTATAGGAGCAGATACGAACTCATGCCACGAATTATGGGGAAGCTCGACCACAAACGACAGAGGACTAAAACTACTGGATTTTATAAATAGCAACAACCTGACCTGGTTAAACGAAGGCACAAGGCCAACATTCAGCATGTCCATCAGAGAGGAAGTACTAGATGTAACACTGACGTCGGCAGAAATTCAAACAGCAATGAGAGACTGGAGGGTACTCGACGAACCGTCACTATCAGACCACAAATATATCACATTCACACTAAGAATTAGAGGAATCCCAACAAACAGAATTGTAAGCGAAAAAAGATCTTTAAATATTGACAGCTANATTCAAGTATGGGGCTACGCAGACGATATAGCGATAGCCGCCTCGAACGCTGACAGCGGGACGGTAAAAAACGAGATGAACAGAGCATTAAGAATCGTAGAGAACTGGTGCCTGGAAACCGGCTTATCGGTAAACCCATCTAAAACAGAAATGATAGTGATAACAAGGAAAAACAGGAAACTAAATACAAGAGGAATAAAATTTAACGGAGTACAACTAAAGAAATCAGAAGCAGTAAGATACCTCGGAGTCACATTTACAAGCTATTTAACATGGAAAAAACAAATTGATAAAACGATCGATAGAGCACGGAAAAACCTGGCAACAATTAATAGAATGGTAGGAGGAACGTGGGGCCTGACTCCAGCAGCGGCACACTGGATATACAATGCAATCGTCTTACCCAGATTAACATTCGGTTCGATAATCTGGTGGGAAGGCATACACAACTGCAAAACACAAATGAAACTAGAAAGCTTACAACATGTAGGATTAAAAAGAATACTCGGAGCATTCAGATACTCACCGACAAGAGCAATGGAGGCAATGCTCGCGACTCCAACATTAACAATGAAAATAGAAGAGGTAGCCATTAGAACGGCAAAACTCCTGAAAGACTGGAACAAATGGCAGCCGTCAAACAAAGGCCATTCAACAATACTAACTGAATTAATACCTGAAACCGAAAAAGACTTATTAATGACAATAGAAACAACAACGGATAAAATAACATTAACATACAGATTTGGTAGAAAGTTTCGAACAGATATTCCTATGAGAAGCGAATGGAAAAACGGAAAACCATACAAATACAAGGACTGGAATACATGGTTCACTGACGGAAGCAAAAACGACAAAGGGGAAACAGGCTGCGCCTGGGTCCCCGAAGAATTAACAAACGGCAATTCGGAATACCTAGGCAGATTCGCCACGGTCTATCAAGCCGAAGTCATAGCAATCTTAAGATGCGCGGAAAACCTGATCAAAAGAAATATTAAAAACGAACACATAGTCATCTTCACAGATAGTCAAGCAGCAATCAAAACGATGGAAAAATCGAGCTACAAATCCTCGATAGCCTTAGAATGCTTCGACCATCTCAACGAATTGGCGATAAGAAATAAAAGAGTAATTTTATGCTGGTGTCCGGGTCACAGAGGAATACCAGGAAACGAGGAAGCGGACAAACTAGCAAAGATGATAGTAGAAGAGAAAAGACCAGGATTGGAACCATGGCTACCAGTCCCATACACAGATTTCAAACTAGAACTAAAAAGATTTTCGCTCTCCAGATTAAAAGAAAGATGGTTAAATACAACAACGTGCAGACAGGGAAGGGAAATGATAGGCGAAATAAACACGGGAAAGGCCAGAGAAATTCTGAAAATGAACCGGGAAGAAACAAGAATCCTTACCTATATACTGACAGGACACGCACCATTAAATTACCATTTATACAGAATGGGAGTAAAGGAGAACGGAAACTGTACCTGCGGAACGAATAAAATGCAAACAGTGAAACATCTACTGATCGACTGTGANAAATTCGAAAGAAAAAGAAGGGAGATATTTGGTATTCTAGATTTCAAAGAACAACAAATCAATCAACTGCCCTACGGTAAACTAATAAGATTCTTCAAAGAAATCAATCAATGGGATAAAACAATCAACCTACCGGTATAAGACAGAAAATCCACGTGAATCCCAGTTAAAATATCCATTCAAATGTTCGATCCAAAACCTGAAAAATTATAACTGAATTATACAAGGCTAAGAAATAACATAAGATGACAGTTCATAATTAAGTTGAAAATAATAAGAACGGAAAAACCTCAAGCTCCTTGAACATGGAATCAACTAAACCAATGCCAGACACAGGCCGACAGAATCCTGAACAAATAGGGAAACATGAAAAAACACCTCACAGACCTATAAAAAGAGATAAAATATTAAACAAGGGAAAAAACCAAAAGCAAGTAATCACGATACAATATAAAAACCAAATAGATTGAATAAAAGAAAAACCCCCTGGGATACTGACATATAACCTACAATTCTAGAAACCAACCAAAAATTTAATCACGAAAGATAACAAATAAATAAGCACAAAAAATTAAAAAACAGCTTACCTTAAGAATTAATCAGGGCAGTTCCAACGAACAATAACCAAACCCATTGTCAACTCCGTAAAAACTGAGCATACAACATACTACTTGTCCAAACTGTCGACACGATCACCCCAAAAATTAAAACCTGAAAAAATAAACAGCATATAAACAATGATAAAGAAAACACAGAACGACAAACCCACAACTAAGTTAAAAACAAGAATCCACGAAAAACACAAACAAATGAGCAGTAGGTACAGAATGACAGTTAAAGGTTATGATTGCGAGGAACACGAAAACACGCGAGCCTCAAGACAGTGCAGGCAACATAGAAACAGAAAAAGAGGGAGCCGAATATCTGACGCGCGAAACTCAAACGGCGAAGGGAAAAAGAAAAGAAACAATGAACCACCAACACATATAAATAAAATGCTATTAATAATCAAGAAAAAGAAAACAAGAACAAAAATACCTAATAAACTAACAGGAACCCAGATTAAAGATTTACGAAGGACAAACATACAACTTCAACCGAAATGAAAAATTCCCAAAATCCCAACAAAGGTTAAACAAACGATATGAACAATGACACAACTATGACAAAAATCAGCAATAAACCACACTGAAAAAG
>NW_017176940.1:0-1250 GCF_001652005.2 Ceratina calcarata | reverse complement strand
ATATAAAATAGATGAAGAATCAATAAACTAATAGAAATCTACAAAACAAACGGAAAGAGAGACAAATGGAAATAAGGTAGAACAGAGACGAAACTGGGCAAAAAGAATAAAAAAGATAAGAAGAAAACGGAAACTTTCAAGGATTCCCAGTAAACTAGAGACACATCATTCCACATGAAAACACTAGGAATAAGCAAAAATCATAGCAAACAAAAACAAGAAATACCACACGAAAAGACCAACAAACTACAAACACAAACACCAACAATACAATAACAAAGCCAGGGAAAGATAAGAAAACAACATAAAACCCTACGAATAGAAAATCCTCCTTCTCACAAACCTTTGAATAAGTCAAACTAGACGACACTCCTCTCATATAAGAAGATCAAGAAACCTCGGGAGCATAAAACTGCAAGACCAATGTCGTGCACAGACCTACAAGACCACCTACAGACCCCTATAAACCTAGAAAAATACAAAGAATAAAAAGAAAATACAAAACACACAAAAAGGAAGTGTATATAGAATAAATGTCAAAATATAGAAATAATAAATACACTCACCATAAGAATAGCAAGTAACCAGACACCACACGGAGGCTGGCAAGAAGGAAAAACACGAGTAAAACAACTGGAACCACGACCCTGAAGAATGATCACCAAGCAGGTCCCTCGAAATCTAAAAAAGAAGAAATCACATCCTCTAATGATATCTGAATATTGACCCAACAGGACGATATAAAAAATGAAAACATAAAGAACACGAGCTAAGGAACTCGTCGCATGCAAACTAAAAAGACAAGAGAAGAAAAAGAGAAAATCAACGTCTAACACGGGGAGAAAATACAGCCAATGATAACAGACAACATACCCTTTCCAATAAATATAAAAAAGAGAAAACAAGAGGAAACAAACAAAGTAATAACCTATACAAACAAAAAATAAAATACAAACTGTACAAACGGCCAATCCCTTCTTTTCAAAGTACAAAACCGATTTAACAAAAGCTGGAAAACTTTTCTAATCACGATACAATATAAAAACCAAATAGATTGAATAAAAGAAAACCCCCTGGGATACTGACATATAACCTACAATTCTAGAAATCAATCAAAAATTCAATCACGAAAGATAACAAATAAATAAGCACAAAAAATTAAAAAACAGCTCACCTTAAGAAATAATCGAGGCAATTCCAACGAACAATAACCAAACCCATTGTCAACTCCGTAAAAACTGAGCATACAA
>NW_017176939.1:0-886 GCF_001652005.2 Ceratina calcarata | reverse complement strand
ATTCCTTATTATTTTTGCTGCAATACAAATTTAATACATATACGTCACATCGAGCACCGTTTTCATAGGAACAATTCCATAATTCAATAACCTAGTGGGTCATTTCGTCCAGATTTATCCGTGCATCGTATTTCTGATGACGCTTATACCTACGCGTAATCCATTGCGTTCACGGTTTATTCCCATAATCGCGCAGCGGTAAATGCCGCGCTTTAGTAGGGATGATAAAAGGGCTCGTCGAACAATGCGTTTGCGCCCGTTTTGCAGGACGTCAATTATTCGCTGGAAGCAGCTCGCGTGCGACTAGCCACTGTTTAGGAATAATTCGGCTAGTTCGCGCGCTGGTTTAAAAGAATAATATCTATGCAAATGTGGGTCGCGGGGTGCGGAGCGGGCGACGCCGGGGACGGTCGTGAGCCGCGACTACCCCGGACATTAATTACGTTTTCATTAGTTTACTTGCCGGCGGAATCCCGACCGGCCTGTTTGCGAAACATGGCGACGAGTTCGCGGCAAGAGATTCGTTTTTCTGTTTACGCGCCATCTGCTCCGCAGGCGCGCGCGCGCGCGTGCTCACGAATTCCCTGCGATTCTCGTTAAGCCGCGTGTTCGTTGATAATTGTCCGCGTCGCTGTGTTCCCATGCGCGTTTGTGTTTCCGCTGTCTGAAAATACGGTTCAGATTGATTTTAACAGCGCAGTTTATAAATGACTGAATCGAGTTTAAACTGTGAAAAATAGTGGCAATATAAAAAAAAAAGTGCAATGTAAATTAGTGGTCACATGAATGTGTCAAGTATTAATAACATGACTCTATGAAAAATATAAATTTTTTTATATAGTAGGAAAATGAAATCGTTTTGAAAAATTAAGACAGAACATAATAA
>NW_017176938.1:0-886 GCF_001652005.2 Ceratina calcarata | reverse complement strand
ACCTCGAATCCGGACCCGTTAGGGGCCACCTATCCCCTAACAACTAACATTACAAGAATACTTTCCAAACTTTAAGTTATCATTACTCTTTAAAACTTCAAAAGTTCCAATCCAATTGGGTTTTTCATAAACTGCCTCTAAAATAGCCCTATTTGTCACTCTGTTGTAAACTCTAAGTGATTTATCATCTAAGTAAATGCTGAAACTTGCATCTGCTAATTTTTTTAGCGATAACAAGTTTCCAGAGACATCTTTTGCTACTATTACATCATTCAACTTGAGAACATCTCCAGTTGTATCTGCTTGCAACAAAAGATTCCCTTTACTATCTCCTACTATATCTGCAAATTCATTTTTATTTGCACTGTTTATAACTCCATTTTCGCATTTACTAAACTCACTTAAAGTAAAATTTTTATTAACTATGTGCTCTGTCACTCCAGAATCAGCAATTCAATTATTAATCTCTCTAGGCTCTATTAAACACCTAACAAATATTGTCTTACTTAAGCCATTTTTCTGCTCCTTATTACCTGTTGTCTGGTTTGATTTCCCCTTCTCATCATTTTTGATGCCTTTCTGTACAGTCTTACTTTTATTTTTCGCAACTGATTCACTTTCGCTCTTATTATAACTTTTATTAAAGTTGTTGTCCAGTTCAACGTTTAACACGTACTTACAAGAGAACGAAAGAACCATTTCAACGCTAGTAAATACGTAATGAAGATGAGCCAATATTATGAGGTGCTTACACACTTGTTGTTAATAATTGTGAACATTTATTAGGAGAATGTCTATATAAGTGAACTACGAGTATGAGGAGAAACGGGATTACGGAAATAAAGATTGGGTTTAATTCTTTTCGAATTGAGGCAAATACAAATTT
>NW_017176937.1:0-886 GCF_001652005.2 Ceratina calcarata | reverse complement strand
GGAACGCTTCAGGGACTACGGCGCCACTGTTCTTGGCGTGGCTAGTCGTGCACGGGAATCCATTACACACGTGCAGTCGTATCGGAAACCTTTGTAACGAAACTTCTTCCATAGGTTATAATAAATACCCACTTGCAAGTTACATCCAAGTTAATTTATTTCCACGAACGCTCTTTGCTCCTCCCCCGAAACTAACAGGTTATGGGCCCAGAGCACAAAGATACGGAATAAAAATTGGTAACTGCGTAAAAGTGCGGGAAAGTGGAAGTGAGAAGTGCGATATCAGGAAGGGAAAAGATGGCGTCGTCTAATATACTACGCATCGAATTCCTGAATAAGGACAATTACGATACGTGGATGATCCAGATGGAAGCGATCCTCATTAAGAACGATGCATGGGCGTACGTCAACGGAGAGAAAGTAAAACCCGAAGTAAACGACAATGACGCCGCATCGAGGGAGGCAGCGCGGAAATGGGAAATCGAGGATAGGAAGGCAAAATCTGATATCATATTGTCAATCAAACCGTCCGAGCTGAAACAGGTAAAAGCATGCACCACATCTCGAGAAGTCTGGCAGAAGCTGAAGTCGATCTACCAGTCGAGTGGCCCCGCACGAAAAGCTACATTGTTGAAGAAACTTAAGCCGGGTATTCATCTGAGCACGAATGCGAACGAGGCAAGGCGAGTCCGAACAAATGCCTCGTTTTGCCTCGTTTGTAAAATTTTTCTTCGCGAACGAAGTCTGCCGAGGCAACGAACGAGACAGTAATCCACAACGAACGCAATGATCCAGCGAGATGGACGATCGTTTGGTGGCCAGCGCTGCTTCTGTGGTAATTGCCGGATTATTAAAAGAAAGAAAAAAAAGGCGGTGGTGGAAGACT
>NW_017176936.1:0-887 GCF_001652005.2 Ceratina calcarata | reverse complement strand
GTCTTCCAGTATTAAAAACAATAAATATTTGTTAATACAAAAATACTAAAATATTGACGAAATTTATAACAAAAAATATTGTTAAAAACAATCAATAAATAAATGATAGTAAATTATTATGGGTGAGGGAAACGTTTTCACTTTTGATGGGTGTTGTACTTGTTCGGTACTTCCATCGGCCGGAACTTCCCATGCGAATGCAAATTCAACCGAAAAGGGGAAAGCGTGGTACACGGCGGGCGCATAGGAAACGAAATTCTCGGCAAGCAAACACGAGCTTCCCCGATGAAACTGTTCCCCGAACCTGGTACAGTTAATGGACTACCTTTTTGTTATCTCTCACACGTTATTTGTAGCTTTTTTTTTTTAAAACCTTTTGACCGGCGGATATACGTTCTAGTACTCTAACGCAATCTAATACAGTTCTACAAATTTTCTGTTATACTAATTCAGAAATCTATTAAATTTCATTGTATTAACATTTTTTTATATCGTAGTTATGAGCATTGAAATTAATTTCACGTGGCTTATAAAATTCGATTGGTTTCGTCTTTTAAGTAGCATAGGTCAATGCTGTGTCGGACACTAGAGACAAATTTATGTCTCACAAGACTAATGTGATATGTATTGCACTCGTTCATGTACTATAGATACACTAAAATGAATTTTAAATGGCTCTTAAAAATACTTTCATAGCTAGTGCAATTTTTAAGGAGTATAGATCAATGATATAACAGCCATTGAAGTCAATTTTATTGTATAAGCTCTGATATTAATTTATTCGTGTACTATAGATATGGTAAAATGAATTTTACATGGCTCCTAAAAATATTTTCATAGCTAGTGCAATTTTTAAGGAGTATAGGTCAATGATATATCAGCCATTG
>NW_017176935.1:0-887 GCF_001652005.2 Ceratina calcarata | reverse complement strand
CACATCATCCCGATTTTTAGCAGCCGGTTCGATAGTATATGGAAATGACTCGAACGAATGCGTTTGAACCGGTCGCCGAGAACCGGATACCGAGGCTGACATATGCGCGACAGGGCCAACAATTTCCACGCGGGAAAAAATTTGGTAAATGCCCTTACGGCGTACGTTCCTAGGCAGAATTAATCTAAGAATCGGAGAAAGGAGCGGAGACAGGCACGCGGTGACAGCTGAACGATGAATCTGAAAAGAGAAAATAGAGGGTTTCGGTTCTTGAAGGAAAAAGGGGTGAGAAGAATTTGGACGCGGAAACGCGCCGGTGCGACGAACCTGGGGGATGCGAAGAGAGGAAGAAGGACGCGCAACCCTTTGCCAACGCGCGACCACGGAAACGACGTGGAAATTCGGTTCTAAAAATACGGCGTAGCCACGGTTTCTACGGCGTTTTTTCGACCCGCTCTTTCGCTTCCCGAGCCGCTTTTTTGTCTTTTCACCCCTCTCCTGAGATGAGCACCGGCCATATGGCTAAGCGAGGGAGAGATAAAAAATTCATATTTCCACCGCTCAGAGAAGAACGTATTTTTAAACCTCGCGCCGCGCCGTGCTCAACAGGGAACGTTCTACTTTATTTCTTACCAGTTTCGTGGAGAATCTCTGACAGTTCCTTGCTAAAACTGGTCAAACGAAAAACGAGATAATCATAGAAGAACACTTCTTATATGTATAGAAAATAGATTAAATGCTTTGTAATATTCTCAGGAGCATAACAATTTTGTTCATTAGTAATTCGTTATTATTAATCCATTTTCTGTCGAATCCTTGCGACTCATTAAATTTGATGACTTTAATGATAAAAACATTGTGTTCTTTCTTTAAATAAGAATCAATAT
>NW_017176934.1:0-887 GCF_001652005.2 Ceratina calcarata | reverse complement strand
GCCCCCGATGCACAGACCTGGTAAGGGCTCTAGTAACCCGGTACGCCATTCACGTTACAGCAATGGATCCTACGCAACGACGAAACGAAAGGACGAGGGTGACGGTGCCGGTAACACGGCCACCACGGGCCGAGCTGGCCACACCGCCACCGCCACCAAAGCCAGCCCTGCCACCGGAACGGTCGCGCGGCCCGATGGCCCAGCGCCGGCCACCAGCCAGAGTCGTGGCTGCAGTAGCGCATTGGGAGCGCGGAAAGGGACGCCCCAACCCTTGGGTACCGACGCAGCCAGCACCACGGCCGACACCGCGACCACTGCCGCAACCCTTGCCGGCGCGACAGCACGAGCCGCCGGTACGACCGTTCCGCTGCGTCACCCTGCCCGACGGGGGCGAGGTAGAGGTCCCCGTAGGGACAAGGAAATAGCGAATGAGGAGGCACGGCCATGTACGCATCCTGCAATTCGACACGGACGGGGAGGTCCGGTCTGTAGGAGCCTGGAAAGTAGATCCGTAAGTCAACCGTCTGTTATATCTACGACCCTCGACCCCCGCCCCGGAGAAGGAGGGTGGTGTGACGGAGCATATTTCCTCCGTCCCCACGTAAACGCGCAACCGGCGCGACGCGGCGAGCTTCTCGGAGCGGACGCTAGGCGGCGTCGCCCGAGGCGGTCTTCTCGCGGCCGAAATACGACACGGCGAGACTCCCGAAGCCGACACTAGGCGACGCCGCTCGGGAAGCCTTCTCGCAACCGCGAATGCGACACGTGCCTTAATAAGGGTGCCCCAAACCGGCAATTAGCACTTCGATTACTGTGACAGGCAGCTGTACAAACTTCAAAGTAAGTAATCAAGTCAGCCGGTGGTGTGGGCGAGCCCATCGGTATAG
>NW_017176933.1:0-888 GCF_001652005.2 Ceratina calcarata | reverse complement strand
TCGGAAAATATTTCAGTAGATTTGTAATATGACAAATATAATAATCTTGATGGGCTTCAAGTATAAATCGCCCGGCTTCTGTCATCGTTAATCCCTCTAGTTTGGAAATACGGATGACACAATGTGCACTCCCTTATCAAAATATTGATAACGGCGAATAAATTCGATAAAAAGAGAAAAGCTCTTTCTGTCCGCCCACGAATCCGACCCTTTTTCGCCTCTGACAATGAACGAATCGCGAGTCGCACCGCGCATAAACTCGATTGTTTCGATTATAATAGACACCGTAATCGAAGATATTAACGCACCATTGAAACGGAAATCCTGTCAATTATTTCCCAACTGTTATGACGCTTATTTAAGCCGTATTCAGGGTCTGTGGTCAACAACGCGTCACCGCGGTCGCGTCGCACAAAGAATCGGCCCGCGGCCAATTTCGCGGCTCGATTCCTGAACAGAATTAAAAAATCCACCGTTACCCGGTGGTAATTGGCACCTCTCGCTGTCGCGACAATTCGCTTTCCGCGCGGGGAATTAGCCCGACGACGGCCTCATCAATTTTCCCACCGAAACCGTCCGCAGCGGACAATTAATATAGCTGGCGAAAACTATTTTTTAACAAACACGCGGGCCGTGTGTTTGCCAAATGAAACGTGAAACTAATCCTGACGTAATGAAGGGAACGCACGTTGCTCGAGTAAACGACATATCGGGAAACTGTATCCTACTCTCTTGTGTACTCGCAAACTGCACCACTTCGATTTCCTCGCTATACGAAACTGTGCAAATATGTAGTGCAGTGGAAGACAATAGACGCTCGCGTTACGTGTCACAGTCATTAACCCATTAGCTGCCACGATCATCGTTTGGCAATCTATACTACGTTAT
>NW_017176932.1:0-888 GCF_001652005.2 Ceratina calcarata | reverse complement strand
AAGCCGACACCGCCGCTAGACTCGCGACAAGTACGGAGGACCTTGGGACGACAGATCGGACGTGTGGAATTCCCGGCGATCGCGGATCCAGCGAAGTCCTCCAGGGAAGACAAATTCATTTGTTGAATAAACCAGGTTTCTTTTTTCGGTTAATCGCTGATTCTATTGATTTAAATCAACACCCGTTCTCCCGGCCGAACCCGTTAGGGCCACCTATCCTTAACAACTAGTTAGCCCAATGAAGCTCTGTATTTGTTTAACGTTTCTGGGTTCCAGGAAACGCTTTACCGCAGTAGTTTTACTTTCTGACGGACGAATAGATCCGTTCTCGACAATATGCCCTAAATATTCTACACGACTCTGCAAGAAACAACACTTCTTCCAATTTATAGTTAATCCGAGTTCAGACGCGGGCTGCAACACAACTTTTAACCGCTCCAAACCATTTTCATAATCTTCCGATGGTATGATCAAATCATCGATGTATGCTAACACTACCTTGTCTGCTATTAATTTCCTAAATACCGCGTGAATGAATCGTTGGAATACGGCCGGCGAATCACATAGACCAAACGGCACTCTCAAAAATTCGTATTGACCGTCCGGTATAATAAAAACGGTGTATTTACGACTTTGTTCGTCTACTGCAACATGGAAAAATCTATTTTTGAGATCGAGAGTACTGAAAATTTTAGCACCTTGCAACATATCCAATTGATCTTCTATTAAGGGTAAAGGATATCGATCCTTCACAATTTTTTTATTAAGCTGTCTAAAATCTACACACAACCGTATTGTACCGTCCTTTTTTTTTTACTAAAACAACAGGGCTAGTGTTCGTGTACTTTACGTTTCCCTGCATCAGATGCATGGGGGCACATAGCCTGA
>NW_017176931.1:0-888 GCF_001652005.2 Ceratina calcarata | reverse complement strand
TCATAGCACTATATCGTTAGCTAATATCGGCGTAAATCGCTGCTTAGTTTCGCATCGGACACAGTACAGAACAGAAAAACCATTACCAATCAAATTAAATATAAACCACGAATATCTATTGAGCAGAAGTAACAGAAGAAATAAAAAAAGTGGCTATAAAAAAGCTTCTACACCCGAATAAACTAACAGTTAAACATAGATAAAAATTAAGACTACAAAATAATCTGTTCTCCGGTCCTTCGGGGTCGATGACCTTGATCCAATCCTCAACCTTTCGGCTGATAATCTCGTCTCTCCGTTATGACAAAGTTCTCCAACCCCGTTGGTCCATTTCCTTAGCGTATAAGAGGAAACGTTTCGACTCTATCTTTTGGAACTCCTGCAGATCGTGGAACATACAATCATTAATTAATTAATACATCACCATACATCGTAACAATCACAAATACAACCCAAGAGGATTCCTCAAACAATTCAATAATGTCAATTTTTTATTTTTCCCCCATATAACCCAAGCGAGTGATCCCAAACCCATTCTAATTTTTCTTAAAAATACAACTATCAGCACGACAAAAATAATTTCTTATTCTACTCAACTGACCTGTCTCCCTTCGATCTATTATGTCCACTTCCGTGGCTATTCCTTCCTCCTTCCTTTTTCGCATACATTCTGATCGGCGGCGGCACCGGTTCCGTCGGCTCCTCCAGAGGCAGAGAAATTCTTAACACCGACTCCATCGAATCCGCGCTTCCTTCTCTGGTCACCGACTTGTCCACAGACGTCTCCTTTAAGTCCTGCTTTCCCTTGGCCTTCTCCTTCCCGTGCGAGAATACTTCCTCCACCGTGACAGCTGATCTGACCGGCGTCGACGTATTCCTCGACGATGG
>NW_017176930.1:0-888 GCF_001652005.2 Ceratina calcarata | reverse complement strand
TTACGTAACCGAAGGATCGACGATCGATTCCGTAACCGACGGATCACTTTGAATTCAACCACCAAAGATATCACTTCGTGCTAGATCAGAGAGAGAAACTTAGAATCCAAATCCCGTCCAGAACGATTAGAATTTGAATATCGCACGGATTATTGCGAATCCGAGTATGCACGTTATTAGTTAAAGTCGTAAGTTAGAAGTGTGATTTGATAAGTGTGTGCGTGGCCACGGCGAGTTTAAGAAGTCAATGTGACAAGCGTGCGACGGATATAGCGAGATTAGGACGTCACCGACCTGTAAGTCGAACTCTCTACATATCTATACATTGTAATCGCGAGCACCGATCAGGCGATCGTTTTCTAGTCACATAAGCCATCAGTCTGGCAACGTTCAATTGCACTGTTTCTTGCTGTGATTCGTACCGCCTCTAGTCCGGTAAAGGCGCGTCCTACAATCGTAAGACTGACCAGTATAGTCTCGTTATTTGTTTGTAACATAAATATATCTTTGTTATCCACTTATTTCGTCTAACTAGTTTCTGATCTCCTATCAATTACCAGTCCTCCTCCCAAGGAGACACGAACTCCTCCCTCCCGAATACTCCGCTGGCGTATTCGGTTACAGCCTCTTTGGAACACATCCCGTTCGACACAATGGAAAATATTTTTTTAATAAATTTCCCGTCAGAAAAGGAGCGCCCGCTTCTTGCTATTTCCAACGCAATGAAATAATTATTTCTCAACGCTGTTGTCTGTACAGAAAAGAAAATGTACTATTGAATCATTCTTGAAATTGTGGTGATATGGGGCAATTTTGAATTTTTCACAATTATGGATATAGTTTAAGAAGATACATATATATAGTATAAATAACTTACAGGAGTTACAG
>NW_017176929.1:11097-11623 GCF_001652005.2 Ceratina calcarata | reverse complement strand
CACTCGGTCAATGTATGTATAAGGATTATCATAAATGGAAGACATAAAAGATTTTCTCCAATGAGTGCTAAATATTATTTATTCTAGTACAACTTTACCTTCTTTACTTAGTTACAAGCGCATCGAGTACAAAAAGTCGATTGAAATTAAATCTGGTGAATCATGTGCGAATTAATCGTAACAAAATAAAGGAATTCTTTGATAATTCATGCCGAGTCATGTAACTGATTACAAGTTTATTTTGTGATAATGTATCGAAAACAGTTTAATATTTAGTACAACAGCTTGGCTCGGTTATTAAGATACGCTTTAATCTTTGGTAGTGACCTAACTTTCTCCTTCAGCTTCTTCAATTCAGGGTAATCTTTCTCAACTTCGGTCCCCAGGTTGTTATCGATCAATTCCAGCTGAGCAACAACCAAAAGATCTGCCCACGTAAGCTGCAGTCAAAATGAAAAATTTTATTTAGAAAGGAATTATGATATCAGAAGAAGATTTTAGATTATCGTGTGTAAAATGATTTATG
>NW_017176929.1:10141-10724 GCF_001652005.2 Ceratina calcarata | reverse complement strand
TATTGTTGAAGTCGTAATTATTATTGAAGTTGGAACGAAATTAAACAATCTAACTCTAAATTCCATTCAAATATATAGAGTATAAGTATAAAACTTTCAATAGGTTTAAACAGTCTTTACGAAGATAATGTGACAAATGAAACATTAAATAATTTGTGTAAAGATTTATAAGAGAAAATCTTATTGCAACGAATGATGTAAATGTGATTGTCATACTTACGAATATGTCAGTTGCGGGATAGGAGCGTTCGAATGCTACGAGCACGAGTAACCACGAGTGACTGGCTGTGCATTCATTTGTTCCCGGCTCTTATACGTACGAGTGAAACTTATCGCCCACTCGTATCAATTCGTATCTCTTATCTCAGACCCACACTAATTGAAAATTCTGTATAGTAATTGTAACATACATACAACCATTACACATATAATGAAAATCAACCACAATTTTTTTATCAAGCAACGTTGCTCTTAATAATAAATATTATATTATAATAGTTAAAATAGTAAAATATTAATAAAATGCACATTGTCTATAATGAGTATCGACAACTGTATACATAAGATATGTGTATAAATATTC
>NW_017176929.1:0-9360 GCF_001652005.2 Ceratina calcarata | reverse complement strand
GATTCCCACATCCATTTGAATCCTCTTTCAACCCATTCTAAAGTTTAATTCTGCGTACACATTTCGCAAACATTATACTTGGCCATTTTGGAAGCTATAAAACGCCTAAGTACCATCCTCAGTTCCTCGTGTTCCTCCTCTGTAACCCTTCCTAAAACCTGTTCACGTCGAATTAATTTACCGTGTTGCATAATTGAAACATAGGATTTCCTTCCTGAGACTTCTGCGACGAGTTTGAAAAAGTTTGATAGCTCAATCAAAAGCACGAAGAGTTCATAAATATTTATGAACTTTTTTTAAAAGAACATAACATTTAATTGAAAAATTTTAATCCGCGTCCAATTCTTCGATTTCAGGAAAGCTGCTTATTAGAATTTTAGCTTTATAATCTGTTTATGTAATGAGAATCATCAGACAAATATGCACCTTAGTTACTACTTATGGTTTATTGAAATGAAACAAATGTAATTTTAAGGTAATACTAAAAACTTTAATAAATTCGCATTACATGATTGCTATACACTTTTTAAATCATGATCTACCATATGAAAACTGCGCTATTACAACGGAATTGCAAAAATCTGCCAAATCTTACTTTATATTTAAATATCTAACACTGTTTAAGTTAATTGTTTGCACCTCAGGCATTTTTACGATCGCGTGACGCGGAATAGAAAACGCGATCGAGGCACCAGCTGCATGCTATTCGCACGCGCGACGCGTCTACCCTGTCTACGTGTGAATCGATGGCTGTCAAATATTTGCGGCGAGAAAATAAACGTAGTCAGATGTGCATTGAAGAAAAGCAACACGCGTTCGAGACACGTACAAGGAACAATTGTACTGTCTTCGCGATAGAGAACGATCCTGATTTATAGAGTTTGTGACGTGAACAGATATTAGAGTTTAATAATTTAATAAATTTGTTCTTTTTGATCTACGGCTCTCGAGTGATTTTCTACTGGCGAGAAACTGTATCTATCTTATTTAAGTAATTTAACGTCAGAAATATATTTCATTGTGGGTAATTTATCATACCCTTCCTTTTTACCGAAGCTGCAGTACTATTCAGTCTGGAAAATACACCTGCGTACGACAAAATGTTATTCTACACTTTCCTCTTATTTTTCAATATGCCAGAACGGCTCCCTTGTTAGTTGTATCCCCAGTTATAGAATAGCCCGCGTTACCTTTTTATAAGAAATTGCAGGTAATAGGATAATAAGGTGTACAATAGTATAGAACAGAATAACGTAGATATGCAAAGTTGTGAGAAGTAGAATTGTAAATATTTCTTTTCTCATCTATTAATTTTCATTATAAATGTGATTAAACACTTGAGGCTATTCATGTGGAAGCCAGAAGTCTCTTAGATTTTCCAGGTGTGTCCTAAACTAATGTTGTTATCTATTAATTTGTAATGCAAACGAGAATTATCTCCAACATATTTTTCTTTGATACATGCGTATATCAATTTTTATCTGGGGCTATTCAAGAGAAAAATGTAACGAGTAGACTGTGGTTTTTATGTAAAATAAAATATTTCCAAGAGAGGATTGAAAAATGAGATATGATTTGCATTTATGAATTAAATATGATAGGACCCAGGTTTCTTTCAACATTTTCTATGCTTTTGCATACTGAGTGCACTGTTCAATTTATGTATTTTATAAATGCATGAAAATCCGCAATTTGGTATTGAGA
Source organism: Ceratina calcarata (assembly GCF_001652005.2). Classification (NCBI taxonomy): domain Eukaryota; kingdom Metazoa; phylum Arthropoda; class Insecta; order Hymenoptera; family Apidae; genus Ceratina; species Ceratina calcarata. The sequence continues at coordinate 7,656 of NW_017176929.1, read as the reverse complement.
AATCTCCAGGCATGAAAGTGGCCTCGTCAACTAACAAGAAGATTCCCACATCCATTTGAATCCTCTTTCAACCCATTCTAAAGTTTAATTCTGCGTACACATTTCGCAAACATTATACTTGGCCATTTTGGAAGCTATAAAACGCCTAAGTACCATCCTCAGTTCCTCGTGTTCCTCCTCTGTAACCCTTCCTCTGCTGATGACGTAAAGTGGAAGTGGAATTCTTAAATGCGTCCAGAACGGTAGTATAAGTCCGGTCACGAAATAGCTACTCTACTTACTGTCTGAACTTGAACGGCACGGGGATCGTGGAACAAAATTACGTGGACAAAATTACGTGGACAGCAAAAGACTGTTGTTAAAGCAAAAGCTCTGTGTTACGCCAAAGGCGAGGAGCCTCAAACAAACTGGCTCAGGCATCAGTTGCTAAGCTGCGATCAAACGTCAGCATAAATCATCGAAATTTATTTATGCAACTAAGTAGTACGCGTTCGTTGAAGCTTGTTACCACTGGAGCATGAGATTCACCTAAACGTTCAATCTCCTTAAAATGTAACTCGAATCGTGTGGGCAACTCTTACTTTGAATAACATACACAGAAACTAGCCGATAATTTCTCTTATCAGTGATTCTAAAATTTGGTTTTGTTCGAACACGTGCTAGTATAATGTTTAGAGCATATAAAAATCATCTTCTATGTTCCAAAAAAAATTCAACAATAAGTTATATTTGTATTTATATATTTTATCATCTTTTAATTTAATCCATTATTTTTTTAATATTTTAATTTCTATCTTTCAATACTTTGATTATCTATTATTTGATTTCTTACAATTTTGAAATATTCACTTATTTTCTGGCTTATTCCATGTTTAATCTTTACATAAGATAACTGGGTCACCTGACTATTGTATCTCCTTTCAAAATATCTAAAAGAATAAATAATGCTGGAATAAAAATGAGATCCTATAGACATTATTCAATCGGCAAGTGTCCTTAATTACATTTAATCGATTCCCAACTGCGAAAATATGGAATTTGCACAAAAAAAGGAAGGAATCGAGATAATAGTAAAAATTTATTTAACGTTATCGGCTGTCGAATATAAAATATTCATCGGTTAGATGTAGCGTCGGTCGTTAGTAAAACTAACGGGCAGCTAACGACGACAGTATCTTTCACAGGAGATCGAAACCAGCAACGAGTGCAAACTGTCCCTTTGTAGAGATAAATTGCTTCCACGAAACGTATTTTAAAGTTCATTGATTCAGTTCCCAGTTAATGTGAATGCGAAGTATTTTCATTTTAAAATTAGATGACAACGGGAATGTATATATGTAGATTCTTATTTCTATCCTCGGGTTCTTCAACTTGAAAAACAATTCTCCACGAACGAGTGCACTCTCGCCGGAAGCGAATGCCCCGAAGCAGAATGCTCACTCGTTTAGGAAGACAACACCCAAGAGAATTTTCTGGTTCATTGATATTCAAGTATTCGAATTACAAGAGATCCTCAAGGCGCTTAGCAGTCCATTAAGTCGCGCAAAATCGATCAACGGCGCCGGTGGGGGAAACGTGGAGACGACGGCGCGAATGTAATATTTATTCAGTTATTCTAGGAATGTAGAAGCTCGCTTATGTGACTCCTCACGGAATTCGTTACTGTAACGCGTAGAGCTTTCGAGCAAGAAAGAATTCCAGATTTCAACTAAAGTACATTTCCCTGCTTCCAGATAAATTTCGTTTGCCTTAGAGATTTAATTTAAGATTCTTTTCAGATCGTATAAAAGTCAACTGATAACGCGTTTCGAAAATGAATAAAAATGGTTGTTAAGGAAACAAGTTGAAAGTTTTATTGCCACGCCGTTTGTCAATGTCTTCTCTCTAAAGTCTTCCTATCTATCTATCGAACAGAAAAGAGCAACAACCTAATTCTATCAACTCTGTTTTAGTGCCATTATTCTTTTGATAATTATCGAAGATGCAACAGCTGGCACGATTTATTTGCACAGATGGACATGTAAAATGGTCGTTGTTCCAGTCGCGGTGGTGGTGACATTTTTCATCTGCTGGGCGCCGTTCCACGCCCAAAGGCTGATGGCTATCTACGTAAAGAACAGCAGAGATAAGACGATACAAATAGTCTATACGATCCTCATGTACGTGTCGGGGGTGTTTTATTTCCTGTCCACGACGGTGAACCCGTTGCTCTACAACATCATGTCCAACAAATTTCGAGAGGCTTTCAAGGTGAGCTACCACTTGTGAATTTCGTGCTCGAGAACTTCCCTGTCATCGTTCCTTCCTACGATTATTAATCACCGTCCACGAGCAACGATTCATGAGCTTCCTCATATTATAACTCTCATCCCTTCGAGTTAATTAAAAGAGCAAATACTTTGAGCTCGACGAAACGCTTTAAGCGAATTGAAGTCCACTTTCAGTCGATGCTGTCGAATCACTGCGGCCGAAAATCTGTCCCGCGGCAGCCGACGTACAGCAGCCTGTCCCGTTGCCCGCGCTCTACGTTTAGGCAGACGGACGATCGTCAGAATTCGCCGTCGATCTCCGTCAGCGACGACAACCAAAAGCTTTGCCTTACGCGAACTACGAACGTGTCCGAGCTGAACGGCTGCATGGAACGGAACGGTCACGAACGGTTATCCGGCTCGAGGGTCAACAGGGGCAGTCGCGAGTACGGCAGAAGCGCGTCGAGGGGATCGAACTCCAGTCAATTAACCACGATGACGACGATTAGCAGGGGTTTCAACGAGGGTAACAACAACGTCGCCGTCGGTCACGTTAACGAGTGTCTGTTGAAGATCCGAAGGCCACCGAGAGCTGTTACTCTTGGTAAGAGAATAAACTGTATTGTGTATTTATTAATTCGTTCCCTTCCTACAATCTTATTCCACTCTATAAGGTAAATGTCTTAATTTTTGTTCACGTTACAATTTTTACTCAAAATTATAGACAATGTTATTATTTTAGAATTGTAGAAAAATGAGTTAGTGAATAGAAAATGTATTTTTGTTAAACTGAAGAAAAATATGCCAATAAATAGGCTTATATGTATATTATCTTAAAATTATAGGAAAATAAAGCAGTGAATAGAAATTGAAATATTTACCTTATACTATTCTAATCTACCTTAATTCAACCCTTTACGCTCGCGTTCTACGTATACATACAGTTTTACTTGTGACCCTTAATGCCTCCATCGATTTCTCTCCCACTTACCTTGTTCTCTTATTCTGCCTTTGTCCCCGTTTCATATATCACCTTGTCCCCTATCAACCTCTACCCTTTATTTTTATCCTTTTCTACCTAAATTCTCTCTCTCTCTCTCTCTCTCTCTCTCTCTCTCTCTTTCTCTCACTCGCTGCCTCTGCATACATTTTGGACTTCCTTTTCCGGTTTTATGCTCTATATTCTACCCTATCTCTTGACATGTCTTCTAACTCATGTGTTTCTCTCTGATATTTCTCCCCACCCCTAATTCTTATCCCCCATCTTCTCCATTCAATATCTCCATCACTCTCTTATCAACTCCTCTCGTTTATTTCTCTTCCACCATACGTTCCTCCAGCACATGACTCTAATCTCCCACACCCCATCCACACCTTCTACATTAAACTTTTTTCTTCGTCTTCCCAGAACCTTCGTGCACTCATTTCATTTTGACCATTCAGCCAAAAACGCGCTATTGTCGACCATTCTTTTTCTTTCGCTCCCTTTCTCAAATAATCAAGTACCTCTTCCCACTTTATTAATTTAAACCAGTAAATTGATTATATTTTGCATCTATTATTTTTTTCCAATTCGCCTTCCCATGAGTTCTCCTTTCCTCTCTTTCTACCCTCCACCAAAATTCTTTCCTATACTTCAGAGTCAGTTTTAATTATTGGTTCGATATTACAATGGAATTTGAACTATCTTTCCGTCACAGGGTTACTGGCTGAAAGACTGAGACAGGGAACCAAAGGGCTGTTCTCCAGCCAGCAGAAGAACGCGGAAACGAAACCGGAGGTACTGCCGCCTTTTCAAAGCCATCCGAGCATCGAGAGCGCCAACACGATCAGCAACTCAAGTTTGCAGGACTACGACGAGACGGAATTCACCGGCACTGAACTGGCTCGATACATGGGCGAACTGAACAACGAACTGATCACTTAACATTCGGTTTATCAAGAACGTAACCGTTACTCCGTTTTGGTGCGAATACTCTATCTCGTTCAATACCGATTGTTAGAGAATCTCGAGAGGCTTAGAATTTGAATTAGTAAACGATCCAGAATGTTTGTATATTTATAAACAGAACGAACGACTCTAAAATTAGAGAAGTGAAACTGTTACCATAACGTAAATGTTTAAAACTGGAAACTAAAGAACGTATTGTAAATAATATCATTCGCAGCTCCTCGACTAGCACTATTCGACTCCTCATCGCGCAGCTGTACTTATTTAACAACCGAGCATTAAAGAAATCATTTCACGCGTCGATGTTAGTAAAATTGTAAGCGAGCTGACTAAAAATACCATCTACGTTTCGTGTATTATTGTATGTACTTCATGTTAACATCGCAACACACTCGCATTCAAACGTTTCACAAATGAAAGTGATAGAAGAATTTCTCCGATAAGTGTTAAATGTTATTTATTTTTGTACGTGCATCGTGTACAATCGTATTCGAATTCTTTACTCCAGAGTAGACAGACGTCAGATACAAAAATACATAAAAATGTATAATTTTAGTGTAACAGAGTCTCATGAAACATGTGCGAGCAAATTGTATTAAAATAAAGTGAATTTCGATTAGTCACGTTATATCGATTACAAAAATATATTTATCAATAGTTAGTCATCGAGAAGAGTTTAGAACAACATTTTTGGACGGCTGTCGAGATACGCTTTGATCTTCGGCAATGATCTGACTTTCTCCTTAAGTTTCTTCAGGTCAGGGAAGTCTTCGGTAACTTCGGTCTTCAGCTGGTTGTTGAGCGTTTCCAGATGTGCAGCAATCTGGAGGTCTGCCCACGTGAGCTGCGTTCAAAATGAAAAATCTCGTTTGAAAAAAAATTATATAATGATCGAAGAGCAAAGCCTCAAGTGAGAAAACATTTATTCCATATTTTGGACTTATTTTCTCATGTAAAATAAATCCCTCCACAGTTGTACCATCAACACTGGAACACCTTGTGTAGAGCACATTTGATAGTAATTAGAATTACCTTTCCACCAACGAGGAATCCTCCGTTCTTCTTTACTTGTTCATCGAGCTTCTGAAGGGTGAAGGGAAGTTTGACATCGATCTCTTGCTTCAATTTCTGCTTTACTTCAGGATTCTTCTCCCACTGCCAGCGCGCCATCACTAGACAAATATTTCAATCATAATCCTGTTTTATTCCTAATGACAATTGTAAAAAAAAGAATTGTGAAAAGGAATCTTACAAACTGATAAATCTGCAACGAAATCGATGGTGGCGTCGATTTCGTACTCTTCGACGTCATTTGCACCGTAAAGATTGTTCCTCTTTGCGATAAGTCGACCGATAGCTTTCGATTGAACGTACGGCTTTCCATCGATCTCCAAAACTGGTACTTGACCCAATGGCATCGCTGGAAATTGTAAATTTTAAATAACCAGTCAAATTTATGTGAATAACAAAAGTTTGCAGTAGATCTTTCACGGAGATATTCTCACTGGATTTAATTTTGGGCCATTCTTCGACGTTGAGAATTTTGTTCTCAAATTCGATACCGCTTTGGTGCAAAAGGTACCTGATTGGCTCACCCAGTCCAGTAAAATTAAAATAAATAAGCTTGTAACTGGACATTTTCTGTAATAAAACAAAGCCTTATCTGCATTTATTAATAATTTTAATTACGAACATGAATTATGAAACAGGATATACGAAATCAGTTGAAGAATAACAGTGTACCAGTGTTAGGAGATAGGATTGCATAATTCAGTAGTCACTGACGTCACTGACTGCCGTCGTTCTCCCACCTATAGTTGCTAGCAAAATACCCTACCTACTCCTTCTACCAGCAAATTGGCTTGATTCCCCTCTCGCAGGAGAACGTCACATTGTTCTCATTATCGCTGCTAAGTTGATTGTCACGTGACCGCGATAACTGNGATTTATGTGCTATGTAGAGTAGATTATACAGTAATTGGAATTACCTTTCCAGCCACTAAGAATCCTCCATTCTTTTTTATCTGTGCGTCGAGCTTCTGAAGGGTGAAGGGAAGTTTGGTGTCGAGCTGGGTCTTCCAGTGCTTCTTTATTACGTCATTTTCTGCCCAGTGGTAACTGCTGACAGCTAGAAAAATATTTCACATACAATCTTAACACGTCAAGCGCCAGACCTGTTCTGCCTTTCTTTTTCAGTAATCAGTGACTGACAGGGCGCTTAACGTGTCAATTAATATGGAGAAAGAAATAATTACCTAGTCTTAAATCCTCAAAGAAATCGATGGTGGCGTCAATTTCGTAAGCTTCAACGTCATTCGCACCATAAAGATTATTTCTCTTCGCGATAAGGCGACCGATAGCCTTCGATTGAACGTAAGGCTTTCCATCGATCTCCAAAACGGGTACTTGACCCAATGGCATCGCTGAAAAATTAATCAGGATTTTAATTGATTGATTAAATTTATCTGAATAAAACAAAAATTGATGATAATTCTTATGATATTTTTACCGGCTTTAACTTCAGGCTTCCAGTCATCGAAGGTCAAAAGTTTTTCTTCGTACGCGATGCCGCTTTGGTGGAGGAGAAACCTGATTGGCTCACCCAATCCGGTAACATTGAAATAAATCAGCTTGTAACTGGACATTTTCTGTAAAAAAAAAAACAAGACTTATCTATATACTTTTACCTGCATTTGCTAATAATTCTAATTACAGAACATTTAATTTAAGATTATTTGACAAAGTGATCTTTGTATCCTGAGATTCCAGAATTGTTTGTTTCCCGTATTCTGCATTCCACACACATCGTATGCTACGAACGTAGTGCGATTACCTAACGAGTTGCAGTTGTTGATTCTAAGTTAATTAATTGCATATTATCTTTACTATTAGATCGACAAGGAAGTAATTCCGGTTTTTTAAATGCTGGTCATTTGTTAAAACCAAAATTATCCTTTTGCCAACCCAATATTTGCAACATGTGGCGAAATTCTAACAAACACACATATGCATGCGATAAGCATGCATATGTGTGTTTGTTAGAATTGCATATGTGTAAGTATAAGTGAGATAATAGCCTTCACAGCCGTGGCATTGAAAATGATTAGTAGTACCTGCCCGGTCTTTCTAAAGTTCGTTTCATTAATCTACAGAGAACATAAATCTAGCTAGTAAATTAACGATAACACTGTACCATTCTAATGAACTATTAATTAACGGAATGTAATTATATTTCGCAGTTCTTTTAATTGACATGTAAATATATGAATTACGAGACACTTAACCGTATGAAGAATTATCGGATTTATTATGAATAATGAGAATATGATTAAAGTGAAACTTACGAAGATTTCAATTCCAAGTAATAATGAACGAGTGATACGACCGCTCTCGAGTTACTGACTGCCGGCTGCGTTGCGTTGCAGCGTATTCAACTACTCATCAGCTCCCATCTCC
>NW_017176928.1:16306-16967 GCF_001652005.2 Ceratina calcarata | reverse complement strand
GTACCTATTTCTTACTTCTAATATAATATATTTTAGCAAATGTAAAAAATTGCAGACTTTCTCGTGCGAAATGAAGTCTCAAAAGTCTGCCACCCATTAGTAATTTTTCACCCATTCCCCTCTGATGCTGTTACCCCACCCCAACTTCCTCTTTCTCTTTAACCCAGTACAAAAAATATTCTTATTACTATTAATTCAGTGCCGTCTCTCACCCATTCGTCTTCTTTATAAAAAGTTCTCCTCTCGCATCCTCTTCATCCTCTATGAATCAGTAATGATTCTCACGTTATTAAATTCTAATTGGACTGTCGACCCAGGAAGAAACGGGCACAAGTGCAGAGGAAGCGATAATTAAAGTTAATTCCAGAAAACGCGAGTCCATCTTAAATCAGCATTGAAACGAGCCTAAGTCTTCTCTCGCCAAGGAATATGTATATTCGCTCCGCTTTCTTTATCGACGAACAATACGCTCGATCTCTTCCACAAACATCTCTCCTCATTAACTATCGTATCTATTACCCTAATCGAGTCTGACCTTTCCACCTTTCTGTTACAATAACCCGAACTCGATTACGCGCATCGTATCTCAATCTCAATGATGGAAGATACAATTAATCTTCAGTATTAATATCATAAAATATTTATTACAAAAAAGCAATAA
>NW_017176928.1:13752-14364 GCF_001652005.2 Ceratina calcarata | reverse complement strand
TTACTAGATTATACAAATACATAATAAGAATGAAATATTACTATCATAAGTGAAATCGAGTAATAAGTCATGTGTAGTTATTATAATAGTCAATCTGTAATCGTAAATATAATCTGAATAAAATGATGACAATTTTAGATGTGCTTCCATATTAAAGCTAATTAAAATCAACAGAATAGGTTTGTTGAATTTCATTGGGGATGGCAACGAAAAAGCTATAAAAACTCACGGTCAAGATTCCTCGGGTGGAACCCGCGTCGGTGCAGCTGCACCACCCACGCATATGATAGATACGCCACTGCCTTCAGCATTGTTTCTTTAATGATTCATATGGGGTGATTGTACTAAGAGTAGAGGAAGCAGTTTCCAACTGCAAATGCAATGAGCCTTCTGTCGTATCGGAAATATTAATCCCGCGGTAAGTCGTCCAAAACCTCCCCTCCTCGCCCCGCGTGTGATACACGTAAATCGCACATTTTAATAGCAATTATAATTCGCAGACGACTTTCCTCATCTTAAATCGCATGCAAATACTGACCCAAGTTCCAACACGCAATTCTTAATGAAGTCATAATTAACACTACTTCCGGTTTCAAAAGACACCTAAAATTC
>NW_017176928.1:12956-13544 GCF_001652005.2 Ceratina calcarata | reverse complement strand
TATAATTTTATACTCAATTCTGTCATAAGTTATTATGTTTTTATGTCAATGAGACAAATAGGAGGCAGGAGATTTCGATGCGTGGTAAGCAATATTGTAGATATAAACGCCGCTTTAGAAATACTCCCTTCATAAGTCATGTTTTTATGTCAATGGCTGGAGATTTCGATGCGTGGTAAGCAGTATCGCAGATATAAACGCCGCTTTAAAAATACTCCCTATAAATCTGCGAGGAATTAAAATTGCAAAACGAACTAAATTAATCTGAGATCTCTGACACGACTTTAAATCCTTCACGGTGCTATCATTTTGCAAGAATTAAAAATTTCATTACTCTGATCGGATCTCATATATTTTTAACGCCTACGTGTTTCTTTTTAACGCCTGTTCCGGCGTGATGAATTCGACGAGATAGATAACGGATACGTACGTAAACAACAGTCGGTGGATGTAACCATTTTATTAACGCAGCTTACGTTCAAACTGTAACGTTCATTACCACCGATGCATACACGACGATTTCGCGACAAGATCTACGTGCTCGAACACTAGTGACTCAGTAAAAGTAAATGTAATTAGAAAATATTA
>NW_017176928.1:4395-11120 GCF_001652005.2 Ceratina calcarata | reverse complement strand
TAATTTAATATTCTACATAGTTTCTCTCCTATTATTTCGATTAGTTAAGAATAGTTTCTCTTAAGAATCACTTCCTTGGGCAATCTAGTGTTAATATATAAAGTGTTGAGTTGCCAGTTCCAATTCAAAGTTCTGTACATTATTTTTAGCACCGTCGGCTTACGTCGACTTTCCACGCATAATTCTGTCTATTCCAAGCTATTTTCAATCATTTTTTTATGCCAGAGAATCTGATTAGCGTAATTTATGTCGAGTAGAAAGAAGTAAAATTGATTTTAATTCTCAACTATGATTTTTCTCTCTCTTGTCTGTTCTTGATTAATTAAATTGAACTTAAACTTGAAGTGTTTCAAAATAAGGGGCCTTACCAGTGAAACTGGACTTCCTCGAGAGAACCCTATAGTGGAGGCGCGTGAGAAGCAATGTGCGGTTTCCGGTCAGTAGGTTCGAACAGCTCAATTCATTAACTCCTGCGTTCCATTGTTTTCGACAAAAGCAAATTTCCTCGTGCACAAGTGCAGTTCGATTCGTTAATAAATTACTGTCATTGTATCCGTGCGTCATTGTCCACATTTTCTCCCCTCGCACGCGCGCGCGCACGCACGAATACAAATCATCGTGTAGCATATCGCAACGGCCACGAATTTCATGCCACAATTATTATATGTATACAGAATAATATGTATTTGTAACAATGGCGATCGTTGAATTAACCAAGAATGCTAAATCGTGACAACGATTAAATTCATTACCCGCGAGATTAACTGTCTTTATTATTTAATCGTCTGCGATTGTTAATAAAAACAATTGTGCGTTTAATTTGTGCTAAACTGTGCTAAAATTTCAATGTTTTCGCATTATTTTTATGTAAGGGTTCATACAATCTTAAAAGACCTAAAATTTAGGTCATTTTTAATCAAGGTAAAAAAATTTCGAAAAATGTCCAAAAGAAATTCCATTTTTTTTTAAGTTTCAGGTCCCTTAAAGAAGGTTGCATTTTATAATACATTGAACCCTCAACTGTGACAAAATTTTCTGATTATTGCATTTATAAATAAAATCGAAATTTTGTCATTAAATAATTCAATATAAAAAATTTTTAAATAGCCTCTTAAAAATTTCTAATATTTTCTAATATTCTGCTTTATAAAATATGTAATATCTGTTAAAGTTCGAATAGTTTTATTCATTGTCTTCACGTAAGGGCGTAGACAAGCTTAAATGTTGAAGGAACATTGAATATTAAACGCTTAATACCAAACATTATCGATTATACTAATGGGCGAGTAATCTCGACAGCTCTAAATTATTATGCGGCGAAGTTACAATTTTCTGGTACGGTTCAGCAAACGCGAGACTCCGTTAAAAGCTGAACTACGAACACTGTCAGACCGCAATTTTCCACGGTTAGTTAGCCAGCTTCTAGGAGGCTGTCGATAAATGTTACCAGTTCGAAATGAATCAACCTTTCGCACGAGGTATCCATCATGGTTCCATGTAATAGTGAATCTTTTACAATAAAAATCTATTTTAATTTAATAACAGTAAATAATAAGTATCCACGTGTAGGAATATGAGATTTCTCATTGGTATTACCTAATTTCCAAGACTAAGCATATTTACAAGAGCTCGTGAATAAAAATGCCTTTATGAATGATTATAGTTACGACACGAGCTTATAAAAATTTATACAACGCTTTCGTGCTTCACATAAATTTTCAAATTAAACAGCTGTTGTAATAAAAATTCACAATGTTGAAAACAAAAGAACTGTGACTTTCTCAGGCTTTCTGGTTAATATACAGGGTGGGACAATAACTATTACCANTATCAATATTATAATCAATATTTTAAGTCTCTTCATATAAGCACATTTTGGTCCCGACTGAATCAGTCGGTTCTCCACTGACCTAACTTGGATCACGAGAGAAAATTTCGGTAACCGCGAGACCGGCGAATCCGTCTGAGAATATACATATGTAGATCACCGGTTGACACTTCGAATGTAGGCTACGAGATTTCCTTGGTGGGACACGTCGACGAAGTAATATCGTGACATGGTTCGCGATCCATGCGACGCGACGCGACGGCCGCGGCCACGAGCAGCGGACGGAACCGAGTGGAACGATTTTAATGAAGATGAGCTTCGTTTCGCCAGGAAGCATTGCGATAAAGGAAATCTGAACAACTTTTTCTACGAATTCACGTCTGATCTACGTACGCGGGGCACCTAACTTTTAATAACGAGTAACAATAATTACGATCCGTGGAAGAAAGATTGGTAACAAGTTAAGCATGTAACGAGCCGGTCGCAATAATTGTTTACGCCTGAGAATTATACGTTTCGTACGTCCCATACACGAGAATAAACCCAGAGTTTATGTACCTAGTTTGATTTTATGGTCCAACTTTACGATACGCGAGGTTTTATATTATAATAAAATGGCGAACCGGGTCGTGGCACGGAACGAAAGAAAAACCGCTCAGGGACGCGTAGAACCCAGCAATCTCCGACTGTTTAAAGAAGAGACTTTTCCCCCGGTTCGGTTACGCCAATTCCAGGTAATAACAGTGAAATATTGAATCCGAGCGTAAACTGCAATTTAATCGGCTGGCGACACGAATGTCTGCGGGACACGAGGAGATCCTCGCTCGCTGAAGGGTTTCGCAGAGGATCGACGATACGTAAACGAGAAAATTCTCCGAGCAGGGTAATGGAGCCCCGAGGGTCGTTCGCCGCCGCCGCCGACGACGACGCGTCGGACCTCGTCGATTCCCTTTTCTTTATTTCTCTTTCTCTCCCTCGGACTAAACAGCCGGCGAGGGGATCGACGATACCGATTGCCGATTACGTTAACCAAACACCGCGGTATACGCCCCTGCAATTTGCCTGAGGATCATCTTACCCTAATCGCCGCGCTAATAACAGGATTACAGACCCATGGACGAGGAATCGTATACTTATCCCTAATTCGCTGTATCGTTATTAATATATATAATACAATTGAGAACGTACCGTGGATAAGATAAGCCGACGCGATCCGGGCACGCGCGAAAAACGTCGAAACGTCGTTTTTTAAACGTCGTCGTCATCGTAGTCGTCGCTTTTGCAATTTCGCCAGATCACCACTGATTGATTTTCCCCCATATTTTATCAATACTCCAAGTTGCTCTTTTTATTAAAGGCGATGGCCATTATTGCTCAATTTGGCCATTTTTTATGTCATCAATTAAGAGAGTTTGATAATTGAATTAATGATAAGATTTACATGAGCTTTCATTTGNAAGGCATCAAATTCCGTTTTATTTGTACGTCAAGGGGTTAATTCATAAACTTCCCCCTTGGCATTCTCAGAAACAACCATACTCGCTTAATTAGGTAATAACCTCAAAGCACGATTGTAACTCCGAGATGAAGAACAAAAATTGTTAAAGAAATGTTTTAAAAAGAAGCAAGGAAAGAATGTAATTCAGTTGCTTACGTGTAATGTGAATAAGAAGGGCTGTTCTGGTCGATGTGCGTGGCGGTTGACAAGCCTTGCACAATGGCGGCGGAGGGATCCCTAGCTGACGCAGAATTTTGGGCCGCCGGTACAGCGTGATGGTAACGCTGGCACATTTCGGCCAAATTCCACCCATGGGCATCCATATATTAACACTGCTTCGATTTTCTTTGGCGTACCATCCATTTCACACGCGTTGTGACACTGTACTCTTCTTAGTCCCCCGTTAAATTAACCTCACGTCCAACATCCGTTTTTTTTTTTTAATTTTCACTCTCCGTTCGAATTAAAACCGTCACAAAAGTCACTCGCGAAGTCGTCGTTCATTATACGTCCTAAAACTTGGATCATTTCACTGAAATCGACGAATCCCCTGAAGTTAGCCAAGGTCCATTTTGTGTCTTCCGTGTTCGAACCTGTGAGACAAAACAACCGATTGGTGTATTTAATTTCAGGTAAAAGATTGCCAGTTAATCTAATCGAACGAGATTCCAGTGTTCATTAGATAAATACTCGTTGATCACGGCGCAAAACGGATCTAAGGGGGCTAATGAAACTGTACGGTGAATCTTAGCAACGATTCGACTAATGTATAGGTTTGAAAACGCGATGCGAGATAATCATCGTTCTATCAACGGCTTCTAGTCGATATCGATCGGCTTCTATTCGCGAAACAACGATCGACCGTTAATCACTACCGTTACAGCAAATCAACCGAACGGCTATAATCGCTATCGGTATTATGGACCATCAAATCAGAGGTATCGTCGAGTTGCACCTAATCCAATATAGGAAAGGCCTCGGGATCGTTCCGATTTCTTTTTACCGATACCCAGACGCGGTCACGTTCCTTGGTATTATAAGTCCTGCCAAGTACTTTGTACAGTGACCTCAAGGGATTCCACAGCAGCAAGTATGTTTCTTAAGGGGACTTATTTTAAAACACTTCAATTTTTATAGACTCTCCAATGCACCATTTGAATCATGATTATTCTTACATAATGTCTAAATTTGGCATCGTCAGTCTTGAAAGCAGAAGGACAATAGCTGAAATATTGTTCATGCGTAATTTAATCAATCATTGTATTGATTCTCCTACATTGCTGGCTCAAATTAAGCTAAACGTTCCAATTCGTTTCTTATGGCCTTCTAAAGCTTTTTTTATTGAATGATATACATCTAGATTTGGAAGTGCAGATGTAATGGTTAGAATATCCTCCAAAACGAACAAACTATATCACTTGTTTGATATTTTCAGTGACTCTGCAATTGTCATTAGGCGTAAGTTTTATATCTACTTTCTTAATTCAGTGCACTGATACATTTTGTTCTTTTTTTTCTGTTAGTGTTTTTAATTGTGTTTTCCATCTCGTTTCCTCGTTTACTTTTCTTTATAAGCAGCATATGACCATGTGTACTATGATTCATTGTATACTGCTCGTGCCTATTATTAATGTATAATGTAAAATGGGTTCATGTAACTNATATTAGGTTGGGGAAAAAGAAATCCATTATTTTTGCGTGAACTTCAAGACTTTATTTAACATGTTTGGGGTTATCCGATTTAGGTCAAATATGCGCCGTTTTGTTCTATAATTTGTTGCCATTTTAAAGGTAGCTTCATAATGCCTCTCTCATAGAAGCCTTGGTCCCTATTGGCGAAAAACTGTATTAATCGATTTTCACAATCTTCTCTTGATTCCAATTTCTTATCACTAAGGAAGTTTTGTAATGTAAGAAAAATATGGTAGTCGCTTGGTGCCAGGTCCGGACTATATGGTGGATGCATCAAAACTTCCCAACCAAGCTCCCGGAGTTTCTGGCGAGTCACTCTAGACGTGTGTGGCCTAGTGTTGTATATATATACTGTATATATGTATATACTGTATATTGTATATATGTAATATATACTTGTGTTTAATGTTTTCACACCTAAAAACTATGACACGCCCGAGCGGTACAGAAGTTACGCTGGTCGCATGCCACAGATGCTCTCGTGTCGATCGTTTCAGGGATAGTCAGTTGGGATTTGCGAATTGAGGAGCTGTCGATTGTACGAAACGCGGAGTATCCTGACTCTTCTGTAATTATAATTTTTCCTAAAAATTCATTGCTCGTATCATCGAACACAGTATTTAATTACATACTTTAATTCAAACTTTCGGTAGAGATTTCACAACTCATACAGCCTTAATTACAAATTGCGATTGTAAATTAGCACGACGCCTTTGGTCAGTGATATAGCCACTGACGATTTGTCCAGTTTTATGCATTCAAAGAACTGACATGAGAGTCGTAGGGAATAAATTGATCGGGACGAATGAGTTTCATTCCGAGATCGATTCGATTAAGCGATTCTGGCTTCCACCGTCTTCCTACATTCCTGCCTCGTGATCAATCACGAACGACAAACGCGGTCCGGCTCGATACATACCCGATCCGATACCAACGCGCCATGCCGCGTTCCAACTATATTCGAATAATTATTTATTTCCTCATTGTCCGCGTCTGACGAACGATCCAATTACCGCGGAAATGGACCGGCGATAATTTTCGGAATCCAGATGGCAGCACGGGACTAAGCGAGTGGTTTTCAAACTCGCGATTAATCGCTGACTACTGGCCCGGGTCACCGTTTCCTCGGCCCGAGCGATTGGGTGTTAATCACGTCCACTGACTACGATATACATGTATGTACACACCTACATGAATCTATCGACGATATATCGCTTGCCGGGCAATCGCCGATAAATTACCAACGCGTTATCCGAACGAGTGGACAGTAAAACATTGCGTTTCTCTTTCTTTAAAGACGCAATTAACCGTCACCGGTTTAGACATTATATGTATATATTAGGTTGGGGAAAAAGAAATCCATTATTTTTGCGTGAACTTCAAGACTTTATTTAACATGTTTGAGGTTATCCGATTTAGGTGAAATATGCGCCGTTTTGTTCTATAATTTGTTGCCATTTTAAAGGTAGCTTCATAATGCCTCTCTCATAGAAGCCTTGGTCCCTATTGGCGAAAAACTGTATTAATCGATTTTCACAATCTTCTCTTGATTCCAATTTCTTATCACTAAGGAAGTTTTGTAATGTAAGAAAAATATGGTAGTCGCTTGGTGCCAGGTCCGGACTATATGGTGGATGCATCAAAACTTCCCAACCAAGCTCCCGGAGTTTCTGGCGAGTCACTCTAGACGTGTGTGGCCTAGTGTTG
>NW_017176928.1:3115-4240 GCF_001652005.2 Ceratina calcarata | reverse complement strand
GTCTTAAATCTTCGACTCTAAATAAATCCTTCATTTCTAAATCTTAGACTCTAAATAATTCCTTCAGAAAATATAAAACAGAGTTACAATGACTTCAATCTTAAATTTTCAACTCTGAATGCTTTGGAAAATATAAAACAGACTTCCTACGACTTGAGTCTTAAATCTCCAACTGTGAATAATTCCTAGCGAGTGCATTTCGTGATTCTCGGTCTCCTCAAGGAAGTCGACAACGAGTACTCTCGTCGTTTCGGTTTAAGGGGTTCGTCACGAATGGAACGGAGGGACCAATTATATCAATTACCACCGGGTCGAATTTCCAAAACCGTCCCGGAGGCAGACGAGGCAGTTAGAAAGTCGAGGAACGGTTGATTTACAATTTTCACATTCTGCCGGTATATCGAACAATCTCTCGACGGTAATTGTACGCTCATTACGCGGCTCCGTCGCATATTATTTACTTTCCTCGCGTCGCGATAGATGCGTATCGCGATGAAAAGCGCGGAGGAAACGTCGAAGGGAAAAAACGGCGACAGACGGACAACCGATCGGTAGAAAAAAAAAGAGAGAAACGCGCGAGGAAAAAGGGACGGGAACGCTTGGCTCGGAGAAGAAACCGATAATTTAAAACGGATTTTTCAGCGTGACATCGTTACGCGACTCCGCGGCATTCCGTGTGCTTTCGTGCCTCCATCCTTGTAATGACATACACCGCGCGATCCAACGAATATCGCGTATCGATCTGGCATTATGATTATTATTGCGTTATACCTGCTTGCAAACGATTGAGACCTTCGTTCGTAACGCGTACGTAGACCGTATGCACGCGTGTATGTACACGCTTTTCTTTACGTACACTGCCTGCCATAACTATAAAACCGACTGTCGCTTAATCTATATCGAATCCACTGGACGATTTATTAATTCGATCGTGAAACGAGCGTGAACGCGTGTGCAAGCAATTATTATACGTAAGAAAAATACGTCGAGGGCTGTTCTCACCCTTGCAATGTAAATAGATAGGTTTTATGTACTTATAGAAAAATTTTATGTAAAGAATGTACGAAAGTTTTGTTCGTAAATATATAAAATGGGAGTATATGGGAAATTACGATAATGAGAGCT
>NW_017176928.1:1174-2983 GCF_001652005.2 Ceratina calcarata | reverse complement strand
ACACCAAAGTATAAAATAACCAAAGTACAAGTAAACCTGAGGAAAGAGGGCCTACTAAGAATCGGGAGATTGGATTTTCGACGGACGAAGGCTGGATCTCGATCGGACATTGGAGGAATCGATCGGGCGCACGAACTCGGTTATCGTCCCTCGGATCGCCGTTAACAAAGGTTTCACGGATGGATTTTCGAAAAATGGACTCGCGCGCTGCTGACTCGCTCCCTCTCCCTCTCCCTGCGGGCCCCGCTCTCTCGCTCCCTCAGCGACACCCACGCGCTGCGCAACGACGAAACCGGCCGCCGGCTAAGAGAGAGTGTATTTCTCGCTTATTATCCTTTCCTTCGATTTCCTACCGTAAGGAAAAAGAATATTGCTCGCCGGGTCGGGACTACGGAGGTCGCGGTATCGACGGGCATCGTCTCGCCGTGTGTGACTCACGGGCGTTAACGCGCGCGGCTCGCCTCGGAGATTTACAGCTCATTACCGATTTCATAGCCCGCAGTCACGATCCACCGCGGGCGTAAACTCGAAATTTAGACGGACACACGATATCCCTGTCCGTCGGCGGTCGAGACTGCTCGCCGCTAAGAGGGAAACGGGCGGGCAAAGTTTCTACACAACATTTACCTTGCAAGATCCACTCTCGATGTCGGTCCCTCCGCGGGACGACGATTTGGTTGAGAATCGGCCGATTTCTCGCACAACTTCACTGACTCCGTCCCGAAGCGAATGCAAATCCGAGTCTGTTGGTACACGTGCCGCGCGTAAACACCAGGACAGTCCTATTGGATCACGAAGATCGTCGATGGATCACTTTAAATGCCGACTTGTAACACGATCGTCGCTCGGTGGTTGAAACGTCAAACGACGGCGACGTCGACGACGACGACGACGGCTCGGTTCACCGTCGCCTCGGCCGTCGCTCGCGTGGGAGTGTGACATAATACATCGGCGGCCAGTGTTTTTCTAACGCCGGTTGTCACGACACGGGAATTCGAGCCACTCCCGCCCGGGGAGAAACCATGCGGTCAATCGATAGAACCTCGTCTCCCGGTCGGGCCACGGAATATTTAAAACCGCGCGGTGGATCCCCGCCGATGGATCGACAAGATATCCAGACTCGGCCGCGTTCTCTCCCGTACCGTCGATCCTTATATCTCGTAGATCCGTCTGGTTGGTGAGAGCGCGTGCGTAGATCGCGACGCGCCGCCGGCCCGGGTGACTCTCGCGTGTACCGTGTACCACGATTCGAGCGCGGACTGAAGTCGATCGCGCCACGAGGTGAGCGGAGGTGACTTGCGACTCGCTTCGAGTCCGCTCGACTCCGCTCGACTCGCCTCGGCACGTTTTACGAACCGAGCCACAAGCCAACCTGAGCGGAGGAACCGAACACCGCGCGACACAGGCACCAGTGGCGGCGCCCCGGCTTTCTACGCTTCTGCCGCGGATTCGCGACCTGATCTACACGTACACGTTCTCCAGGTATAAGTGCGCACCGACGTACCGACCCCGGAGGATGCCCTGCTCTCCAATCTCTCCTCTCTCTCTCTCTCTCTTTCTCTCTTTTGGTTCTCGTTCTCACTTATAACGATCTTTGTCTAGGCTCTACGGGCTTGGTCGATCCGCTCGCTCGCTCGCTCGCTCGGCCTTCTCGCTGGATGTGTTTCGTCCGGTCTCGGGTCGGCGCGCGTGGATACGCCCGTGCATAGGCGGCCAGTACGCCGTACCGCCAATTTCAATATACTTGATCATAATTTTCATCGTGATTATTAGAAATTAATATACTTTGCAATTCGCAAATTCGATATT
>NW_017176928.1:0-595 GCF_001652005.2 Ceratina calcarata | reverse complement strand
GCAAAGTTTTATATCGTCGTCAAAATTCTTATTTAATTCCATTTCAGAAATCCTCTAAATGAGTCAGAATGCTCTAAAACTTTTGATTCAAGAATTCATAAATTTTGCCACTAAAAGAATAAAAATGATTAGAAAGCAAAGTATTGTCAAAATTCTTACTTAATTCCATTTCAGAAATCCTGTAAATAACTCCGAATACAGTTAAAACCCTTTATCTAAGGAATCTTAAAATTCGTTTAACGAAGTGCAATCGTGGCTACTAAAATAGTGGAAGAAGTGCAAGCCAAAGTGTTGTATCATCGTAGAAATGGTTATTTAACCCTTATCGATCTCATTTGCCTTTTTAATAGACTATTAGACGCTGCAATATTAATCAGCCAGTTTTCCTGAATAAACGTACTGTCATTCGCGGTAATTTCCATTGGCGAACAGTCGGATACCGAGAAAATTAATTTCTATCGACCGAAGTGATTCCCGATTCGAATCACTGAAAACACCCAAGAATGATAACTCTGTGTTTTCCGCTAAATCACTCGGCTGTTGTTCAAACAATTCGGATAGATAATAATCGAAATTCTCCATCCAATGATCGATT
>NW_017176927.1:0-888 GCF_001652005.2 Ceratina calcarata | reverse complement strand
CCAGAAGAGCCAAAGAACACTGATTGGTTATGTCGATGCCGATTGGGGGAACTGTTCTATCGACCGGAGATCTTTCACTGGATCTGCCTTTGTTTTCGCAGGTTCGGTTGTCGCTTGGGAATCCAAGAAGCAACGTACGACTGCTCTATCCTCAACGGAAGCGGAGTGGCGAAATGGCCATCAGCGATGCCGCAAAACAAGGTGTCCATCTTTTAGGATTTCTCAAAGAGCTAGGCCTTCAAGATTTTGCTCGACTCAAGCTGTACAACGACAATCAAGGGGCTCAAAAACTAGCGCATAATCCACTTTTCCACGCGAGAACTAAACATATAGATGTGCGCCATCATTTTATACGCCAAGTTCTTCGGGATCATCCGATCGAACTGGTGTACTTGTCCACCGAGTCAATGTTGGCCGATGTTCTAACAAAAGCACTTCCTCGTGCGAAACATGAGAAGTGTATTTTTGGTCTAGGTGTATTACGTTGTGACAAACACGGTAAAATTGAGGGAGAGTGTTGAAGAGACAATTGTTCCGTGTTTCCTCACACCGCGGAGCCATCTAACATTTTTTTTGTCTTATGGTTAAGTGCGCCCTCTCCATAATCATTATGTATACTGCGCCTTCTTATTCAGTCTGATCCGAACTCTCACAACGGTCAGTTTCTAATAAAGTATATTTCTTTTCATTTTCTCGTTCGTAATTCCTGCCCTGCCATTTCCTCAATAGAATTCTTCAGCTTAATTCCATTTTTTTTTTTTTTAACTTGAGAGAAGTGAATTAAGCATCTCGGGGGGAGGAGATGTGAGCTTTGTGTGAGCTGTGAATGCGCGGACGCAGGAGTGGGCATCAAGAATCGAAACGATAGGATAGATGGAGTAAAAGAAG
>NW_017176926.1:0-888 GCF_001652005.2 Ceratina calcarata | reverse complement strand
GGACGCCAATAGGCGCCAACAGTAGTCAAAGGGTTAATATGAAATAAGTATTAATGAAATCAGATAATAGTGTTAAGGTAAGCTAAAGCGACGACACAGGATAATAATACTCTATCGATGTTTGGTTATGTTGCTTTATCAAAGCATCATAGTGCGCGATATGAACAGAACTTATGTTTTGTATTATTATCAAAATGGCTCAGATAATTCAAGTGAACTAATTGGTAAAGGGACGGTTTTAAGGTAATTACGAATTCCTACAATGGTTTAAGAAATTCTTTGACGCTAATTACGATGCTTATGAAGCTCGCAGGCAGTGATAGATTCTCGACTCATGCATTAGTTTTCTACTTGGTTTGTAGAAAACCTGTAATGCCTCAGTCATGTAGATTACTTCTGATTACGTCATTAACGTCGAAAACTGGTCGGAAACATGGTTTTCGACGTTAATGACGTAATCAGACGTAATCTACACAACTCTACAGGTTTTCTACAAAGTAGAAAATTGATGACATGAATCGAGAACCCATCACTGCTCGCGGGTGAATACCGCTGAGCTCCGGCATCGACGGAACCCATAATTTGTTCAATACGCAATTGGTACCTTTACCGTCTCAATCAGAACAGATGCAAATTCAACGAAAGCATGCGCAACATTACCCCTCGTCAACTGGGTACAGCAGCGTTGTGTCAATTTAGTAATTGTTGCTTCATTCCATGTTGCGTATACGTGTACTCGTACACTTGAATAAATTACTGTGTTAGACGTCCTATGCCAGGGATGGGGAACCTCTTTCATATGATATTCGATATTCGATTTCTGAAACAGTAGGAACGCCGCACTGATCTTTCGAACGGCTTTTTACGAACTAAAACAACATTTACCAT
>NW_017176925.1:0-890 GCF_001652005.2 Ceratina calcarata | reverse complement strand
GGCATTTTCCGGAATGCGCACGAAGACAATTACGGCAAAGTCCCTTGGAACGTACAACTTCCCATCGTTGTTTATTATTTAACTTTTCGAAATTGGGACATCTACTAATGTAATGCTTTCCGCGACAATGCATGCAGCCGGAAGAAACGGTAGCCGTGATGAGCGTTTTAACACCCGCATTGGATTTTCNCGTCGGAAGCGTGTAGATCACAGGCGGCAAACAGTCGGTGGGTGGCAACCAGGAGGGAGGCGTCCTTGGCGGAAGCGTAGTATTCTGAATGCTGATCGACTTCAAGAATCCTGGCTTCCTTGCTGTTGCTTTTCACAAGTATCGTTGGTTATGGCACAAGTCGCACCGAATATCCAAGCTGTCTCCAAGAGATCAGAATGAATTCTGTCTCCTCGTCACCGAGAAGTCGGAGCCCAGGAAAGAAAAATGCTCTCCTGCGCAAGCGTTCCCCTTTTTTCGTTTTTCTTTTAATACGCTGGGCCCTGAGACCCCTCCAAGAAGGCGGGAAAAGTAGGAATGAGAAAGAAAACTTTCTCTTTCGGCAAGAGCCACATGCGGCTCTTCCGCCCTTTTGTTCGTGTCTTATGACCGTTGGCAAGTCTTACCTTCTTGGAAAAAGAAGGGAATTGCGAGTTTCCCAAACATGTGCAAAACATTCGGCTCCAACGAGAGGGGAACAATGCAAGAGACTAGCTTTGTTGTTTTACGGTGTCGTAAATCAGCTTGAAAAATGTTAACGAAGATTATTTTTTATGTTTGAAAAGCAGGCTCAAATCTGTACTGTTTGAATTCATTGTTTCCGAGCGATTCAGACCTCACAGGAGGCACCAAATGTTACGTCGCAAATAAGCTGTTCGCTTGACTTGCGTGTTTCAATTTT
>NW_017176924.1:0-890 GCF_001652005.2 Ceratina calcarata | reverse complement strand
TTGTCAATTTTGGCCGCTTTTCAATTATTCCCTGCTTTAATCTGTTGAGTTGTGAGCAGTACTTCTTCGAATCAACAGTTTCACCTCGTGGGAGCAGCTCATAATACAGTACGCCTTGCCAGTCCCACCAAATACAGAGAAGAACCTTCTGTGGGTGCAATTCGCCTTTGGCGACAGTTTGGGACTTCTCACCGGGCTTTGACCAAGACCTTTTACGTTTAAGATTTTTGTACACAACTCACTTTTCGTCCCCAGTCACCAAACGTTTCAAAATAGACTCTGATTTGTTCCATCTCAGAAGCGATTCACAAATGTCTACTCGGTTCATTAATTGTCTTTCGTTTAACTCATGGGGCACAGAAATATCGAGCTTTTTTGTGTATCCCATTGTTTTTAAATGCACTCTCACTTGTGTAGCACTGATATTCAGTTTCTTTGCGATTTCCTCTCTAGTCAAATGTCGATCATTTTCAATTAGCGCTTTGATTTCATCGTCGTCGATCTCGGATGGTCGTCCGGAACGAGATGCATCTTCAAGCTCAAAATTTCCAGAACGGAAGCGAGCAATCCATTTCCGGCATACTGATTCACCTAAAGCATTGTCTCCGTATACAGCACATATCTCACGTTTGACTTCCGCCGCCAANGACCAGAGCAAGTCTTTCGGCGTGCCTCTCAACGGCGAGGTTCCTAGCAGACGAGCTACGACGTATTGACGTAAGTCCGTGTGCGTCCGCGGGAGCGGGAAGTCGGTGGGTCTAAGTGCCGCCGACTGAGAGCGAGAGTTGCCGGTCGTATTACCTTTGCTCAGGCTACGGTTATCCAGCTCGATAATCGTAATAGACTTGTAGCCCACGAGAATCGACTCTGCCTTTTCCCTTTTTTTTTTT
>NW_017176923.1:0-889 GCF_001652005.2 Ceratina calcarata | reverse complement strand
GTACGACGATTCGCTAACGAAACGGATCCAAAGGGGTTTATACTCGTTGAATCTTTTTCTCGTCCTACTGCTTCAGGTATGTATCTATATGTATATGTATCTATGTATTGGGTTGTCCGGAAAGTTCGTGCCGATTTTCGGCAGGTAGAGCGAGAGACCTGACTGAATATATCACAATTATTGAAAACAAATGACATGTGTACATATTCTAAAAGAGATAGATTCAGTCATGTTTGGAAAAACGTTTGGTTACAATTCGTTAATTTTTATCAGTTTTGTATGCCTTAGAATATGGTGGCAAATAAAGTGCGTTATAGGCATTTAATGCTTTTCTTTTTCCGAAAGGGCAAAAATGCCACACAAGCGGCAAATAAGATATGCGCTGTTTATTGCGAGGATGCTGTAGCCGAAAGAACTGTGCGAATGTGGTTTACTCGGTTTAGAACTGGAAATTTCGACCTGGAAGATCAAGAACGCCCAGGTAGGTCGTCCACCACAGACGTAGTTATGATTAGATATGAACAGAAATCGAGAACAACCCACGCTCGACATTACGTCAATTAGCAGGAATGCTAAATTAATCAAAATCAACCATACACGATCATAAATGAAAATAAATGAGCTGCGTTTTAATTGTCCTAATATATCGGCACGAACATTCCGGACAACCCAATATATGTAGGCTATATATTATGTATTAGGTCTCGATCGACACGATTTTTGAAAATTACGTTATTAAATTCTTTTAGATTATTACGTCGTTCACCTCGGAAGTATTTTTCGACACGCTAATCGATTTAGCTCCGATCACGTGTACGTACCTACTAATAATAGCAAAGTTGCATTTTTGTTGGATAAAAGAGAACTATGTAAGGAATCATAAAATAAT
>NW_017176922.1:0-890 GCF_001652005.2 Ceratina calcarata | reverse complement strand
CAAAGGGCTTCCGACTTTAAACGGTCCCGGTAAACGCCGCACTGCTGTGACCAGCGAAACTCGCGTTCGGGCGATGACTGAAGGATCACCTTCGAAAATCACTCTGATACGGTCAAGGTGCAGGAGAATTCTTCTCAATGCAGTACATCGATACCCATCTACTGCAGTTCCGATCAATAATAATACAGTATTTCAGCAAAGTTTAATCCGGAATGCAGACGGATTTCTCAACGTCTGCCCGGCTCTAATCCGCTTTACGAATCCTAAGAACTTTCTCGAAAATTCGGCTGGAATACCTGTACCTCGGTAGACGCATCAGTTAGGAAGAAATAGAATTCGCGATACGCGTATGATTGCCGATACACTCTCTATCTTTAACTATACGCGACTCTCTCTCAC
The DNA here is from genome assembly GCF_001652005.2 of Ceratina calcarata. NCBI lineage: Eukaryota > Metazoa > Arthropoda > Insecta > Hymenoptera > Apidae > Ceratina > Ceratina calcarata. Next base: position 491 of record NW_017176922.1, on the reverse strand, counting down.
TCTCACTTCCGGGCAAATACATGCTTGTATGAGTCACCTCTTGGGAAACATAAGAAACGGATCAACAATTTCTTAATCNCTAATTCCTCCGAACTAAGTTTCCGTACATATGCATTACGTGCGGAGGCGCATATATCTCATGTTGACCACTCCGACTTATACGTATTTTAAACGTACTGCTTCCCTTGCGCGATCCGCGCAATTCAGAAGGGCGGAACGGATCACGGTCAACTTACTCGCGAAAATAATAGAAATAGCAAGTGGACTCACCCAAACCTGAGGAGATTCAATGTAGCCTGAAGGGCGAGCCCCAGTTGATTGTGGTGCTCGTCCGGCAGCGCCCGTCCTTTGGTCCGTTGTCCTGGTCCGCGTCCACGGCGATCGCCGTTCAGACGGGTCGGCGGACGTTTCTCAGGCCGTTGCTCTGATCGTTCTTGGGGACGGCTATTTCCAGGCCCGGAGCGTTGTCCTTGCTGCTGTAGCTGTCTCCG
>NW_017176921.1:0-889 GCF_001652005.2 Ceratina calcarata | reverse complement strand
TCGACCAATCAGAGCGCTCGGTTGGCGCGAGCTACGAATCGGGAGCGTTAAAATTAAGAGAATACAAAAGAAAGTATAAAAATAAGGATATAGATCCCCCTAGAACTTCTCGCTTTTTGGAGCTTCGTCACTACTTTTTTACCTTACGACTTTTGACAGCCGCACACACTCCAGATATTTTATATAGCTCAATGCTCGTATCAAATCTCAGCTGATTTTGCATTACGCATACGCGTGCCAGCTGAATAAACTACGTCGACGCCCGTTTCGAAAAGGGACAGGGTCTGGGTAATAAATTAATCGCGTGGCCCGTGATTAAAGACCGACCTTTGTGATGCTAATTACCTTTCAATTAAACAGGCAGAGTCTCCAAGTCCTGAGACGGTTGAATTAGCTTTCAGTCGGCGTTCAACTTACTTTCTGCGGGAAATTTTCGAGCAAATTGCGGCCCGTGCTTTTAGCCCCCTCCCCGTCGATCTCATAGACGCCGCAGCGAAGGGACGAACAAAAAAAAATACGTTCTCGCCCTTCGCGTTCGTGATCGGAGTGGCCTCTCGAAACTTCTCCCCCGCGTCTTTTGCCCGGCCCTTTGACGCACTGAAATTGTCAACGAAAGTGTTCATTTTTTTTTTTCATAAAGTAACACTGAAGGAGTTGAGGCGACGAGAAGCTTCTCAGTTGATTGAACTTGTAAAATTCTTAATAAAAGTCAATTTTTCTTAATCCCATAATGAATGTACGAATTTGTCGGTATTAACGAAGGGACGTTGCTATCGATCGATAACGCTTAAGGATGTATTGGCTATACAGTCAATCCCAAAAGTTTATGTGCCGCAGAAAAACGCATTTCCTATAATTAAAAAGAAATCAGACGTCGGAAGAACAATGC
>NW_017176920.1:0-889 GCF_001652005.2 Ceratina calcarata | reverse complement strand
AAAATTCCCGTGAAACATTAGAATTCCATGAACTATCGAGCTACTTCTTTATTTCAAATAAACTATTTAAACAACTTGTAAGGCTCGTAAATTACTCGTTCAAGGTAGACACCACTATTTCTGCAATTGCTCATATTTCATAATTACCGAACGCTTACATCATTGAACACTCGTATCAGGTCTAATAAATTAAGGTGTATCTACTTGGAAATAAAATATACCGTCGACGACGATAACAGGTATATATTTAAATGAGCCAAATAATTGGTGTTTAAGATTTTAGATAAAAAATAATCCTTCAGGGAATAATCTCAGATCTGCGTCTGGTCCGTCGCTATACTTTGAGCAGAGAGCCACGCGGTTTGCCGACACCGTTCGAGGAACGTCGGTACTCCACGCGTACTCGGTCTCATGGCAACGCGACGCGACGCGGGCAAAGTGACGCACCCGTGCACGTGCCATTCACCCTGGACACGTGGACCGCGTGAATGGGTAGCAAGAGACTCTCTTATACAACCGCGCCCTGCTCTCTGTCCGTGCATCGAGAAAAGAGGGAACGGAGAAAACGAAGAAGAGGGAGAAGAACGTCGGCGCGGAGCAACAGGCTGACGATATTAGCGAGCGAAAGACGGCGAGAACACCGGGGGTTGCAAGAAGGAGCCGGCGAGAGGAGAGACATAGAAAAGGACGCGTCGCGCGATCGAGAGGGGAAATAATAATAATAGGTCGAGCGAATCTGAGGAAAAGATCGCCGGGAGGGAATAGAATAATGGAAATGGACGACGTCCATTAATCAAATATTATATTTGTCATTCCCTCTTTTCACAAATACATACTTCGTGTAACTGATCAAGTATAATGTCAAATTACTATATTTTTAATTAATAAT
>NW_017176919.1:0-889 GCF_001652005.2 Ceratina calcarata | reverse complement strand
GTATTAGATATATCTTATTGAAACAATTTATACACTATTTTACAGACTATTTCATTATATTCTTGTTACTCGATTTATGATTTCTTGCTTCTTTACGTTTATTGATTTGATTTCTTTTTCTAGGAGCAGGGTGATTACTTTGCTTTTTATTGTTAAAAACAAGACTATCTTTTTTCTTCCGAGCAAGTATCAGTCGTTTCTGTTTCTTCTGCTGAACTAAAATATCTTCGTTCATCGGTTCGATAACTGTACCCATGCGTGTCTTTATACAAGGCTCGATTAATTTTCTGTGAGCATTTTCAGGTATAAAGTTTCTGCCAATTGGCATTCTAACGCTGGCCTCGTAGTCCTTGACGCTTGAGAAGGGATACGGTAAATCGGTCACTTGATGTTCTCTTATTTTAGGCTTATCTTCTTCAATGATTATTACATCACCCTTGTTTTCATCCTTCCGAGGCAAATCTTTCGGTACCTTTAAAATGAACCGTTTCTTCTTGCGTTTTGATATTTTAATATTCCTTCCACCCCAACAACCCCATCCTGGAAGCGTTAAGTCGATGTCCTCAGGTTGTGACTTTTTGACCTAAGCATAAATTTTATATTACAATTTTAGAGTCAATTTTACATTTTAATTTGCAGCATATAAAGTTTTACTATGAATTAGGAGATTGCATTGAAAACCACTGTTTTCTCGTGTTTATGCATACTTTAAGAATTTTCCTTTGAAAGCAATTTATTCCCACTTTTTTTGAACTAGAAATTGCGACGTGAACAGAAATCGGGATATTTACTATACAGATAATTACAAGAATTACTTGCTGAAATATTTAATAAAGATAATGTACTTATTTCTAAAGACGCTTTATAGATATATTGTTAACATAGGTAC
>NW_017176918.1:0-889 GCF_001652005.2 Ceratina calcarata | reverse complement strand
AATGTATCCACAAATATACCCTAGAATTCCAAATTCCAGGCTGATTTTCGTGTTGAAATACATCTCCGTCAGGTGGTTCGAAGCAGAATTCATGTGTTGTTCATACATATTGTAGGATGCGAGCGATCGTCGGCAGGCATTGTGAACACCGCCTTGATAGCGTAACGATAGCGAGAGTTGTTTACGACGATGTCAAGACAACCATAAAACAAATTGTTTTAAATAAGACGATAGGGAGTCAGCTTTTCGCGAGACGGCGTTACGACGACAGCGGCTCAAGCTCCTTCTTTATATCGTTCAAAATATAATTCGTTCGTAACTAAAACGTTTCCTCTCTAAAACCCAGCCATAAGTTGGGACTAAAGATAAGTTCCACAATATGAAGTATACAAGTCGAGTTATATGCGCCTAATGAGGAAGGTAACTCGAAAGGGACTTTAAATGTATCCTCAAATATATCCCAGAATTCCACATTCGAGGATGATTTTCATGCTGTGTCCGTAGAAATACATATTCTTCACTTGTTTTGAAGCAAAAATCATATTTTGTTCATACGTATGTATTAAAATGGGATGAATGTGGAATTCAGGGGTATATTTGAGGATACTTTTGTAGTCCCTTTCGAGGTACCTTCGGCTTAGGCGCATATAAGTCGACTTGTATACTACATATGTATGAACATCACATGACATCTGCTATAAAACTTGTTCAGAAAATGTATTTCGACGGAAACAACACCAAAATCAATCTGGAATGTGGAATTCTGGGGTATATTTGAGGATACATTTACAGACCCTTTCGAGGTACATTCGGCATAGGCGCATATATGTCGATTTGTATACTACATGTGTATGAACAACACATTAATTCTGCTTCGAAACACCTGACG
>NW_017176917.1:435952-437276 GCF_001652005.2 Ceratina calcarata | reverse complement strand
ATTAATTATTATAAGGGATAACTAAACAAAAAAAATATTTCAAACTCGTTTCATATAACATATAAGCAATTGTGTAATATCGAATGTACTAAATATTTTAATTAAACATTTCTATATTAGTTTTTTCATATTACAACATTATCATGATACTATATTTTTACCAGTTACTGTCTTCAATTAATTATCAACGTGAATTATATCGGACGCGAGGAATAAACCCAATTATCGTATTAAACACAAAAACGTCTTTTAATCAACGAAATTGGTTTCCGAGTAGGGCGGCGAAAATTTGCCGACGTAAAAAACAGGAGAAAAAGGACAGCCGAGAGAAAAAAAGAGAGCGGGCATATATAGTGGGCATGACAGAGTCAAGTTTGCAACGTGAGATCGCAGAAAATTCACGGCGCTCGAGTACCCACCAGCAAAATGCGACGATGGGTAGACTGCTGATAGCCACACAATGTTTTAGCATAATTGCGGGATTTTTTTCCCCTCGGCAACTTGTGTGGCCGAGAGAGCCACACAATTAATTGATTCCTTCGTTGTGTCGTTTTATAGTTCGTCTCAGTAATTGAGCAGAGAACGACATTTTCTTATAAAATGTGAATTCTAAATAATTTCATATACTCTTTTTGAGGAGTTATAGAAGTCGTTGATTGGATCGATGAATAAATATCTGACCATATACTATTTTCATAATTAATGCTAATATATTTACATTATATCTTCCACATGAATATTGCAGAGAACCTTTTGATTTATGAAATAGCAGAATCAGTTTCATTTATTGATAACGCATAAGTATAACGTCAAGATAGATTGAACAGGAAATCCTTTAATTACAGTGTCGCATGATTTAATGAGCGTGGCTAAACTGGTGCAAGGTGTCACGGTAGAGGAAATTGAAATTGCAAATTCTTGCCTTAAAATAAACAGGGAAGATAATCTCTAATCATGGGTGGGGAATCTGTTTTCATGGGAGAGGGAGGGTTTCTCGGAGCGCCCTTCCGTTTGCGCGCAGTCACGAGCAGACCTCTTAAATTCAATTAAGCGACCCTCGAAACCGGCGGAACCCGATCCCGGATCACACCAGTCATCTCCCAGCTGTTTCGCATTTACATTCGCGACGCGATTATAAAGTGTGAATGAGGCGAGGATGCTAAATTCTCGGTGTGCGACCCGTTGCAAGTTCCTGAATTATTAATCGGGAATTAATACTAGGAATCGGTGAATCTATTGCACTTCGTATATTACGTGTAACAATTTAATTAAAAATCGTACGACATAATTCGTTCTAGTAATATTATTTTATCTAACATGTTTA
>NW_017176917.1:429436-434986 GCF_001652005.2 Ceratina calcarata | reverse complement strand
CATACATAAATATGTAATTTTCACTATTTGATGCCACCAGCAATGTTTCGACAGCTTAATCGAAATTAAAGTGAGGGTTAAGGAATCTATGAGACGTGCTTCCTCCCCCTTCGAATGCTGTCCGAGGGATAAATATAATGGGCTGTAAATAACTGTTTTCTCGTGTACGCCGCGAATATTGTTTGCGACGGTAATTGTAATGTTCCCGGATCTCATTTGCTGGCTTTCAACCACTAATATATGGCGGCTTCATAGCACCGGGCCACGGCCCGGCCATAATTCACTGAAACCCAACAACAAACAGTTCATCTAGACCGGTGGTCGCGTGGGTGCCGCGAACGATTCACTTTGCCCGATCTCCTCGCCTCTCCTCTAGTCATTCCTTCGCGTTTTCCTCCCTCGTACGGTACTCCGAGACCCACGAGATGTCTTAAGTCGGCTCCTATTACCATGGGGGTGGAAACGGTTTGCAGAGGCGGTGAAGATATGCGATTGCTTTATGGCGAAGTCGGAAATGAACTCGTCTCTGCATAGTTTAGTGTTTAAAATCTCATTTGATTGCAGTGTAGTTTCTATTGGCTGACACTTTGAAAATAGAATTTAAATAAGGAAACTTTTAATGAAACATTTAATATTAAAAAAAATCATTATTATAATAGTATTATTAAAAACACTGGGTAGATACTTAACAGTGTCTTCTGAAATTTATCACTGATTTTGTTGTCATTTTTGTTATCTTATTAAACCTCCAATAGGTATTTATGCAACTAACATAATTTACAATCCCCAATACGTTTTTCAGTCGGAGAATTGAACGAACCACCGTGTTACGTGTATTTGCCGTAGGGCCCGTGCCCACGTAAGTCCCTTGACATACCTACCTTAAAGGACCGCGCAAATATTCACGTCATTACCGGCATGAATATTCATCGAAGCTACGGCGAGAAAGGCCCCAGGAAAAATTACCAACGATGGGATCAACTTTAATATCCTTACACACATACATATAGTTAGCCACTTAAAATTAATTTCAGTTGTATAAATGTCTTCAATACAGACGCGATTTAAAATCTCATTTTGACAAAATGTTGCAATATTTCTGGAAGAACTTATTAAACCTAGCTTTAATTATCATTTCATATAATTGCCCACGTATTATAAATAACTAATTGTCAATAGTAATTTTTTAATATGAATTCATTGAAACAATATCTCGTTGAGAAAATATAACATTGTATTGAGTTCTCAATGTAATTGCAAGTAACGTTTATTAATACGTAGTTTCATCTGAGTAGTTGCTATGATGCACAAATCATTACATCGGAATCCAGGAAATCGATTCATTACAGGATATGTATATTAATGTTGACTTTCTTTCAAGTAGGATTCGCATCCCTAATTACACGGCACACTGACATGTCGATAACATCTGTAACTACGAATTGAACGGAATGTTAATTGAGGCAACAGCTTGTGATACGCGTGCAACGGTGCGTCAGGTATAATCGAACGATTTCGCGGTGCAGTTTATAATACATCTATCTACGTTCCTGTATACGTATGATTGTACATGCATATGCGCCTGGTATTTAGATCAGATACCTACCACCGCTTTTAGATTCAGCCGCTTTGGCGCAGCCGGGCAAATTTGCATCGGCAAATTGTTTTCGATTTTGTCTGTTAATCATCGTCGTCCGTTGATTGTCTTCGTTCACTTTTAACAGACTTAATTAAACAGAAACTAGAAGAAGTAAAACATTGTGCGATCTTTTGAAAAATGTTCATGCATTAATCTGAAAGATGGTAAACAGACAAATCTTCTGTCTGACGTATGAATTATGTATTTAAGATATATACATATGTATTGAGGAATAAAGAGGATATTTATATCTTACGATTTCTTATTTGACTTTTGATACACTCGAACATTAACCAGTAGAACAGTAAGAAGATTCTGAATTGCAATTACATTCCCAATTTACATTCTGAAGCGAACATCGATGGGGATCACTTTCGAACACTTTCGGATACCTCGGAAACCGCCCACGCGCAACGGTTGATAATAAACGCGCGGGGCAGCGAAAACGGCGGGGCCCAGCGCAGCGTATAAACAGATGTATCTGGCCGAAGCGTATCGGAGCGAGCGACAAGTGATTCGCGAACACTCATAAATATGCGGCCGGAGACGATAAACGTTCGGGCTGCTGCGCTGGCCTCGGCGCCGGCCGACGTTAATTACAATTAGACCGATAATCGTCGGTCGCTCGTTTTCCAGGGGTTACCGGCCGTAAATTACCGATCTCCTGACCACGCGACGTTTATAGACGATGGCCCTGGCCTGCCTGCGAAATATCCACCCGGTGTAAGAATAGAGTGGGCCATAGAAGGACGAAGCTCGATTAAAGCGCGTCTATCAACGACGCTTGATGATCGTGAATTATTATTTATAATGTGGCGAAATGTTTCTCAGACAATTGTTAAAATGAATCATAGACTGGAAATTATTTAATTATTTTCTTTCACTTGTAATTAATTGCAGAATTAAGCAAATTGGATGTGTAGAAAGCATAAAGAAGAAATATACATATCATGTGTAACATGATCAAAAAATAAAATGAACATTATCATTTGTAAAAGTAACTCTTAACTTTCGAGGTAACTAGCAAAACTGTTTTTCATCTCGCATAAAAATTCGTATTCCGGTAATAAAATTTCTATCACCATGTGTGTAATAAGCGTGGAAAACGCGTTAACGGGAAACGTCTAGTTATTTCTTCGTGTACGTTGATGTTTGGAAGATACTCACAAGTTAAGAATAGTTGGTTGTTTATGGCATAGTAAGAACTTCTTAGAAACAATCGTCGTACGTTTTTACGTAAACGTTCTATGAATCATATAAGGAAGACACACATACGTGCGAGGGCAGAAGTGCACACTTGCACATTCGGAATTTATTTAACGAATTGATTCATTGACGTACATTCTAGCGTAGCAAATCTTATCATTAGTTATCATTATCATTAAGTACATTATCTATTATTAAATATGCAGAGACGTTTTACTCCTTCATAAAAGTGACAGCGCCGTGCGTCGCCGAGCGGTTAAGCCACACGTGAGAAGAGAGCGAAGGAACCCGTGAATTGATTTATACGAGCATCGCATTCCCGGACACTATCTCACGACCTTAAAAGCGGCTAAACGATTCAATTTGTAGTAATTATAATGCAACCGGCCTGGGCTACGGCTGGCCGTTTTTTTTTTTTTCATTGGAACCACTTAACATGCGACGGCGTTTCATGTGTGGGCGTACGTACAGCGAATCGACCACAACTCGCCTCTGACAACTCCCAGCTAATCTAAACGATATTGGAACGGAGCGAGAGTTAAGCTGGTTAATCGCTAAAATTCGGCCGTACATTATCGTCGACCGCCACGAATGCGCAGCTGATCCTGGCTTAATGAAGGGAAATTGTAATTGAAAACAAGAATTTTAAATGCTACGAGCTATGATACACTGTAATCTCTGAAAGGTTTAAGAATCATTGCTCCAATAACTTAAGAAGTATATATTGGTACTCTTAAATATATTCATTAGCGGTATCAAATTCGAATTACAAATTAAAGATTATATTCCACTGCGTGCTATCTTTGCCCAGTTGAATTCTCGGTTAATCGGATACACCGAAGGAGGCGAAGTTTAAATTGCAAATTATTGATCTCTGCTATTCGAAACATAGCTATGTCCATCGTAAGACGTACGGTATACTAAAAAGTGTTTTATAGCACAATTCTAAAGCTATACTGTATTATACATTACAACATTATCTTGCCAGTTTTCCGTTGAGACTGCGCATTATTTATTTTACGTTCAGTAAATGGAAAATACGCTCGCCCCTGGACAAGTGATGAAACGTGGCTTTTCAGCGAGAGAAAATAAAATCTCTTCCTTATTGCGTTCGCCGGTGCTGCGTACGGTCCCGCGCTGACCACGCAGGTGGTCCGCCGATAATAGTAACAATAATCCTTGCGCTCGTAACCCGTAAACCGTGAAATACTAAGCAGCCGCGGTTGATTCACGGGCCGATGAGGTGCGTTTCCATTCGTTATTATTCGAACGCGTCATTACATCCCTATCCTCCCACGTACTCGAACGCTTCGATATCGAGAATCGCCTGGGAAACGGTCAAGAAAAATCAATGACCATTATTTATCCCACACGCTCGATTATCGGGGAATTATTATAGAACCGCGTACTGTTAACGATTATAGAGACATACGCGTGCAAGCCGCGCGGAGAATTATAGCTGCGTCGATTCTCGTGTCGAATGAATTACTTTTACTGATAGATCTTTAAATTTTGCTTTGGAATTCTCCTTATACACGTGAACGTAATAGAATCTAAGAATCTCTTAAATCTAACAGACAGTCTTATATATTTTTCTTTCAATTATCAAATTAGAAGCTCCTTACAGGATAATTTTTCTTTATGATGTATTCGTTTTAATGTTGATCCAGTGCGATGGACATCGAGTCTAAAAGAATTAACCAGATCAGTACAACGGAGGAGTGGACGACGAAGTATGTAGGGCAGATCTGTATCAACCGGTTAAAGAAAGCGAGGATTTATATGTATATCAGCGGACGTCATCGTCCACCCCCCGTTTCCTTGGACTTGGCGAATTGTCGTAGATGCAACTGAAAATAGTCTTCCCGGAATAGCGAAGAATTTAGACCACCAACGCGCGGCTCTCGTCTCAATTAACGGTTAAAGACTCGTCCACACGAGACCACCACCCACTACGACACGCCGTGTTTGTTCGTAACAAGAGTCGCGCTTGTTATCTTATAAGAGGCACAGCGACGATACCGATCTTGATTCATACCGCGCCGCGCGAATAATGCGTCCGTAATGCCGCGGCGACGAGATCGGGGATCGTACTCATTAATCATCCGGTCCCGTTCCAACCCTTTAACAAGTGATAAAAATATGTCACGGTATGATTATGACATGTTATTCGTGGAAATGAAAATCCAATTTTTATTTGATAAATTTCAATTCTTAGTCTAACTTTTGATTGAAGATATAACCGAGATATATTTTAGAAACGTGAAAATGTGCAAACGGGTCAACGAGCAAGAATTTAATACAAGACAGTGTACAAGAGCCACTGGCGAGTTACGCAGGAATCATCACTTACGCGAGGGCAGTAAATGCAGCCAGGTGGTTCACCTGGGCCGGATTCGAGCCGCGGAAACGAGGCGTAATCTGCGAAAATCTAGGCACGGCCGCTCGTGTCCTGACTGAAATCTGCTCGCCGAGTCGCTCGAGTTTCGCAGCAAAGTGGGGTCAATTGGAGACGCGGACCTCGACCAGCTCGCTCCCACACTCCGCGGAGAATTTATTCCGTGACTCTAATCGAGGCCGACCGCTGTGCTCTTTGCATGTAGCGATGAGCTACCAGAGATTTGCGGCAAGCTTCCTTCTGTCACCTTCCTCTGTGCCACTTTCCTCTTTGAGATATAATGTATATAACAAAACCATGTAATAAA
>NW_017176917.1:424143-428990 GCF_001652005.2 Ceratina calcarata | reverse complement strand
AAATTTTTCTTAAAAAGGTCTGACTTGTTGTTAACCAACACGTTCTTGTATGATATCTCATTTGTATCAAATTGAACAAATTTCTTCTACTATTGATCTCACGTCATTAATAATAAATGTCATATCATTTTATTCAACGTGTACCACTTTCACTAGCACAGTCAATAGCAATTTTTATTGATTCTCTGCCTATATATCTCGTGTCGTGACTACACGTCGCAGTCAACTTTGGTTTCATGAAAAGAATCCTGAACTCCCACACCATTAGCAGTCAGTTGTCCTCCACGACATCGGCCAATTACAACGCCAATTACACGCGCGTTGCGTAGTCAATTTTCTCCAACCGAGCGCGCTAGACGTCCAACTAGTCGTAAATCAAGTATCGATCCACCAACGCCAGTTCGATTTGACTCGTTACGCAATCGATCGTAGCTATCTTTGAATCATTATAACATGGTACCATGGCGCAAAAATAATGTAAGGAGCTCAGAACCGCGGTACAAGATAGATGCATATCTGCATGGAAAAGATAAGCATCTGTGTATAACGAGATAAGCATCTACATAAATATTGGAGATAAATTGATTCTATAAGACTACTGCGTTTTGTCTGTACACGATAGCATGTACAATATATTCAATGTGCATTCCAAAAAATTATTCAATTCCTCAAAACATGACTTCGCCGCATAAATGTTATTCCATTCTGCTAAGAACAAAACGGTGTCTCAATGGCTGATAAGACAGCAGATTTACGAAACTGAAACGTATAATAGATCTTCTAAACGAGTAACTGCTTATCAATCATCGAGAAGACGTTTGAGCGAAGCTGTTCGTGTTACACGTGCTCGAAACGCGTGAAACTAGCGAACACGGATACGCTACTGAGGAATTTCGTGCTCGAAGACGGACAGCCACTTTTACCTGTCCGGCTGTATAAGTCGGAGCGGTTTCGCCTTCGCCACGTATGACGCGCGTATGACGCGTACGTGGGAGAACTGCCCACGCGTACTATTCTTGGAGTTAATACTCCTTATGCTCGACGAATGCGAAATATGCCTTTGTTGACCTGCCAGCGCGTTGCTCGTTGTCCTCAGGCATCGTTCACACCGAGCTGTCTCGTTATTTCCGTGATTAGATAAGAGAATGCAAATGTATAATACATATAGTATTATGCGAAATACATTGTAGGTTTCATTAGTGTTATAACTACATAATAAGATGCACTGTGTTGTGGATAGTAAAATGCATAATGTATTACATGTGCAATCTTTAATATTATGATTATTGGTATTCAATCATGATTAGCTTGATTATTAACATCGTCGGTTTTGCTTTCCTTAGGTAGTTCATTACCGATGGAAATGACGTCGAACTAACGATTAGATCAGAAACGTGATTAGACATTGTGAAGAAAATTTGAATCTTATCCCGAGCGCGTTTACGCTGATTCACGGTTCGAAAAAGAAGCATTAAATCTTTTCTTAATATCAGTCGCTTTAATCACAAATGTAAATGTTCCCGCGTCGGGGCCCGATAAAAGTAAGACGTTACTACGAAATCTGGGGACCGAAGGAATCTTCATCATTATATCAATCCGTTCCCCGAAAAACATTTAGGATTATCAGAAAAAACGAGGATGGATCACTGAGGAGAGACGAACGTAAAATAAATTTATTACCCCTCGGGCATCGCATGGCCCGTTCTGATTTATCTAACAAAATAAATCACCAAGAGATATACGTAGGTATATCTACGTTCCCTTCGTTTCCTCTTATCCCTACAATTTCGCGAACTGGGAACGTATCGAACACCCTCTGAATGACTGATCACCGATACGTGCTATCAAATGTATCTCCACTCTGCATCAATACTATTACCGTGTTTTAAAAATTTGATGTCTCTCTTTTATGAATGAAAAATCATGCAAGAAATTATTACTTTTAATTAATTGCAGAAGGAAGTGTTTAATATGTTTCATTAAAATTCAATAAGGAGTTATACATCTATTTTCGAATTAAGTATTTTGTCAATGCTAATCTGTGATGAAAGTTCTGCTTTATAATAACGACTGAATTGAAGATTGAAGTAACAGAAAAATCCTTTTTATATTCTCAGTACCACTTATGTTAAAAACGACTGACTGACTTATATTAAAGATGAATTTAATATATGGCTTGAGGTGAATTGAGGAGAACAAGGAATGAAATAAAAGGACAGCGCAATAAACAAATAACCAGGCTGCAATATAATCGGTCGCAGAAGCAATTAGCTATTAGGATTGATAATCAATAAAACGAGCATTGTACTAGCTGAGGCGCTCGACGACGGGAGCCTTTTGTCGCGTGATAGCGCAAAGATCGAGCGACGACGTTCTTCCTTCAGCGACTCGAGGAGGGACGGGAGAAAAAAATCTGTTAACGGCTGAGTTATAAATTATTAATACGGGTATTATCCGCGTAGTACGACTGGAAAGCTTTTATGGGCAGTGCGCGGGACACGGCCCTTGCCTCGTCTTCGTCGTTATTGTAGTCTTCGGCACCGGCTTCGGATAAGGTTTTATTATCCGTGAAGCAATTCCTAGAATTACTATAACATACTCGATAACAGCAATTTTTCCAATCATCTTTGAAAACATCATCCAAGATTTTATAGAAACATGTAAAAACGCGATTTTAAAAACATGAAATTGTAGTAGCAAACCAAATTACATAATGCTGTATATAATATATTAATTTATTTGACTTTATGAATAACATGTATCGTTTTTATACTTTTAAAGTTAGACACTAAGTTGAATCTCATGTTATTCAATGATGAAATCAATTACTCAACGTACTATGTTGTATATTCTGGAAATGGAATAAGCTTATAACCGATCACATTGTGCCTGTGGTCAGAACGTGGTACGCCAGCCATTAACGCTTTTTGCTAGCGACCACGAACGGTGCGTGTGTCATTGACGCTGGTTTTATTGGCCGGGCGCATAACTTCGTTTGCCGTTGCCCATTTATGACCGAGTAATTGCACAATGATTTCGGTGTCAGTGTACGTATACCAGTTCTACAAGCCCGCGGGGGAGGACGAAAATATGGAGCATCGATAATAGCCGCGGTCCGACTTGATTACCGTAATAACAGCACAGAAAAAGATTAGGTGGTTCGTTCTCCAGTTCGGTCGTCTACTAGCAGCGTGCGCGAACTTCAAGACCATGTAAAATTCCAATGTAATTGCCGTCTTCGAGGAAGTGTCTCCTTATATCAAATAGAATTGTAGATTTTCATAAATAAATGACACTCTTCACTTTTAAACAATTACTTGCCTATTTAATTTTACTATTATTCTACGAACACTCTTTACTCATTTTTTATTTGTGCAAATTTCTGAATGATCACATAGTATTTTAGACACTGTTAATTGAAAACTTGAACAGTTCCGTTGATTTGCTGCCTGACGTGAAGACTAGGACCCCCGCGGGGGTGGCTCCGTCGGAAATTACCTTTTCGGTGCTCCGCGTGGCATGGGAGTAATCACGGGAACGGGAGAGCGCATCCAGTCGCGTCGTCGACTTTCATAATTCATCCGCGGTTCGGTCGTAAATTTTTCTTCGATTCAAGTCAACCTGTCTAACTTGACACCGACGAATAAATATGTATACAGGGAGGTAAGTACGACTGGCAAAGAATTCAATTGCGACGGCGGGCGAGCATTTTCAACCGTGGAGTATCGATGATTATACGCGCGACAGTGTACACGCGAGACGCATTGAAAGTGATTTATCTCGGTCGTGACAGGGAGATAAATTAGCCGCGTAATCCACTCTTCTTCTAATTATGCATACGCAAACATTCCCCATCGTATTTCATAACTTCATCATACTTTTCTTGGATCCTCGTCCCGGTTGCTGTTCGATTAGGAGAACGATATCGGCGCATTCACCAACTACACGGCTACCGTCGCGTTTACCATAATTAAAGACCGATTAAAGACTGCTAACCTGCCAGTTACTCGGACTTCAGCCAGTTTTGATTTGAGACACGTATGTTCAGCACGGAACTCTTATAGCCGACATTGGATTGACAAATCGTATTTTTCTTTCGATCCTGTGCGAGTTATAGACATACGTGTGACAAATGATACTCGATCCCGAATAAATTACGATGCATGCGTTTTCTTAGCTCACAGTTAACGACAAAATATGAACGTTCGTACTCTATGAAATCCAAAAAAAAAAGTGATTATTGAAGTATATTTAGATTAAGAATAAAAAATACGGTAGAAAAACTGTGTCCTTGCGAACTTATTGTAGATAGTCGACGCATGAAGCGCAGCAGTCAAAGGTCTTCTCTTAGTCGAGCCTAAGTCGTGACGACGCATCTATAAATTCTCGCCGTGTTATCCTTCGTCGTGATCGTTCCCGAGTGGGAAGGGAAGACGAGGAAGAAGCGGGTGCACGTGCTACGGGCTTAAATCATAAGCGAGAAGGAAGGGCTGCAGCTGAGGAGACAAACACCCTGAAAGTTGCGAAAGCGACTTTCTCTTGATACGCGTTACCTCGTTGCACAATCTTCTCCACTGAGTGTTTGGAATGTCAGTTTGTGAAACTGAAAATGCCACCTGACATTCCTATGCTGCCTGTGACTTTCCACGTTTCCCTCGATTTGTTCATTAAAAAATATATTAATTACCATTTATAGTTTCACAATTTGTAATTGTCATAATCTGTCACTTTCATAATCAAATTATTGTTCGTATTTACTTTAATATATGCATAAAGTTTTAATTGTATATAAAATTACGCACCTACTTAAGGATGTATTGGCTATACAGTCAATCCAAAAAGTTTAT
>NW_017176917.1:415782-424042 GCF_001652005.2 Ceratina calcarata | reverse complement strand
CTATTGACGCTAGCAAAAAGTTTTTACATGGAAATTGTAGATCTCGTCGTCCTCTACAAGAAAGGTCTTATGCAATTTTTCCGTATGTCTAACGGTTTGGGAGTTATTGGCAAAAACCGAAAATGTCGCGAAATTTGAAGGGGTACCCCTTGGAAAAATCTCGGAAAAATCGAAAATTTTTTTTTGTTGTTTATTATTAGCAATGTTCTTCCGACGTCTGATTTCTTTTTGAAAAAGGCGTTTCTAAAGTGCATAAACTTTTGGGATTGACTGTATAGCCAATACATCCTTAACACTGAACGTTCGCTCAATCGAGAGTCGATCAGAAACGAATATTAAACAGTTAATAAGCAGGAGTATAAATTTTTCCATTTCTCTCATAAACTCCCCTAAACGATCGTAACGTCACTCTGGGAGGAACGGGTTTCTCGCAAGGGAGAGTCAACGGACGTTCGCGAAACGATCCAGAAGGATGGCCGTTTTGAAGAATGGAGGAATCCGACGCTGGTCGCGGAATCTCCATGCAAATGGGCCGCGCGTACGAGGGGCGATGCTACTTATTTTCGGATCTCCGGGAATGTGACGCACCCCATGATTCCGCAGGCGACGGGTGTCGTTATTTCGGACGTCGGGGTCCGATGTCGGGGACCCCAGCTGGAGCAACCGCAACATCGGCCTCGTTATTCGGTGCTAATGACGCCGCGAACGTTGCATTTATGGTGTTGAGAGTTAACGGCCACGTGGCCTGATCTCGCGCGGGAATCCCGTGAATCAAACTTTTGAATAGGCTATTTGACAATTCAAAGAAAATGCAGTGCTCTTATTTTACAAAGCTTCTAATATTTTATGAGATACTATCTACAGTATCTACATCATTTTATAAATCCTTTGGAAAATAAGCAGATCAAAAAAATAAGAGCTCTGTTATTCTTTTATTATTCATTTATTTAACAAGAGTTCATGTTCAGTTATTATACCTGATAGTGTGTATAATAATAGACATATAAAATAGCTTTTATGCACGCTGAATGAACGTATATAAGCTTTTTTCTTCTTTATTAATTTAAGAAGTTCAATAGAACATCACAGAAATTTTGGATTTGTATAATATAATATAATAAGAGAATAAAGTTTCAACGCAAAGATCCAAGAATGAAGAAACAGTTAATGAAGCCATTCAATCGACTTGTAATCGCATTTAGGTTCAGTTTTTCTGACATTCAATCAAACAGGTAGTCAATCAAGCAGAGTTTTACCACCTCGGTGTTACAAGATGCCGATCTTCCAAAAACTAAGAAATACCGAGAAAAGACTCCTGATGGATCCTATTTTCGTTGCCGTCTTGAATACCTATTACCCCCGATGTCGTGTAAGATGAAGTGATTAGTCGATGATTGCCACATTCTCGTTGACTTTTAGGGCACAAAAAGTAAACGCAGGCGGTAAGTTCCACGAAGATCGAAGAGAGTCTTGTTGAAATCGTATGGGGGATCGAAAGCCCAATGTTTAATCGAAGAGAAGAATGAAGTGTCCATCTACGAAAGGAGTAAATTTCCTAGAAAGACGGTCAGTGATTGGTTCTCAGAGTTCCAGACGAGAGCTTCAATATTCTACGCTGCTTCCTTGTTAACTCTTGTTTTTACAAATGAAAGAATGTAATCATCTTCACTAACATACATCGTTACATTAATACCAGTAATACAAGGAAAGATTATTCTTATATACCATCCGTCTTTATAGTTTCATCCCATAAATAAACATAATTGCCCATACGCGACTATTCTACATATTTATTATTAGCAGAATTCTCTTCCCACGAAGAAACATTCTTTTCTCTCTAAAAGACCTTGCATCATCTTGCGATGTTTCATTTGATTAGAAGTGGAAAAAGAATATTTTAAGAAACGAACGGTACCAAGGTACCACCCACGCCATTGCGCACCGCGCATTCCCGCGGGCAATGCGAATCCTAATGGAATTAACATTCCGCCGCCGGACGATTCTCACCCTACCCCCGAGGGTCGCGTTTAATGATCGCCGTGACACGATACTAATATGTCGTCGGACAGCGATGTCGGGCGGCGTCTTTGAGAGCTTCGCCGTAATAAATTAATCTATTAGCGCCACGCCTGGTCCGTGCCACTTGGTGCCGCGACGAATAAAAGAGGGAAAGAAACTTACCGCGAGGGGTTGGAGGAACGTTCGCGGGACATTGTCGTAATCTCCACTTAGGCTCAAATTGATTTGCTCGACATTCCTGATGGACGAGAAACAGTCTACGCCAATTCGTTCTGCTCTTTTTCCGCTTATAACTTCGCGATATTGTTCATCGCTGCAGTTATGGTTGTCGTAGCGAAAAATTTGTATCAAGTAAAAACATAAAGTTTATAAAATCGACTACAAATTATATAGCATGAATGCGAAATCGTAAAAGTCGTAGAACTGTTCAGATATAAAATATGCTGTTCCACTTTCTCGGTTACTAAAATTATTTTATCGCGTCCCGTAAGATCATAACAGTCCCCATAAATTTCCACACAGTACACTTTTCGGCTCGGTAACGCGAAGACAAATCGAACAACCAGTCACGAAGATTAATATCCAACAACATCCTGATCATCCCTCTCGAATTACGGCTAATTATCGCCGTGCTCGCGGTCGATGAAAACCCTACGCCGCCGTCACATGCTCCTCCTCCAGCGCTATATCTACATAGGTGTTCAACGGTTCGAACGGTTAGGCTCGTTTTCACTTCTAGATCCGATCCGATTCTGGCTCATACCTTGGTCCCCGTTCCGATCTTAATTGCCGGAATTAGTCAGAAGCTTGACTAATGGCGCGGTTTATATTCACCGTGCTACGTTAGGGTGTGAGCAGAGAGGGTGGAGAGAAGGAAAAAAAAAAAGAGAGAGAGACGGAGGTTGTTTAGGTGGTTGGGGCAATTTGTCGTGGAGAGGAGAGAGACTTCTCGGAAACGCACCGATTATACACGAGGACCGCGATCCGGAAGATCGCGACGGTGATTCACGTTGAGTTAGTGAGTACACACCCACCGTGTACGGTACCCGCGTCGTAATTTTGCCGCTAATTGTTTGCGATCGCGGTACTGCGGAAATCACGCGCCGGAATTAGATATGGGTCGACCGGTCGAGCTTCTGCTTATTATACTACTAGTGATTTATGGGAGATCGTTCCAACGTTCGAAGCGAGCAAAAAGTCTAGTGCCTCTTAATCCAATTTGATTTCTTCAACATATCTTCCTATTTGGTTACCTCATGACAGTGGTATTTAAATGTTTGTAGTCAAGTTGTACAGCAATAGAAAAGAGAATTCGAATGCGCCGAAAAAACATTTGGCATAAATCCTTGTCTATGGAATGGTAAAATTTCGACGAACTTAGAAAGTGTTAAGAATTGTGTAATCTGTCGCGAATTATTTTTTGAGAAAAAATTCCCATGAACAGGCGCACGTGGGCAATACCAACAAATAGCGGAGGAGAGAACGGTGGTATGGGTGGCGAAGGTCGAAGGCGTATTACACGGCCAGAGGGCCCCCGGTGTTCGAGAGCTGGGCCCGGCGCGGTCAGGTGAGTCAAGGCGCCCGGAGCGCCGCTGATCACTTTGACCTACGACCCCATCAATCATCGCCAAATCATACACCACTTATCTCGGCACGGCACGGAACGGAACGGCACGAAAGCGGCGCACGTTCCCGTACGCGCACGTAACAGACGTCGGTGCACGTTCAATGCTCCACCTTCTCCCTCACATCGCGCTGCGCTATCGAAGCCACCTTTCCTCGTTCGCGTTTTCTTTCACGCCCACACATAACCTCGCCCTGGCAATTATCCTCGATGCGCTTACCCTTTCTTTTTATCTTTTTCATTTCGTCACGCCGCGATCGTGATTGCACGTTATCACGTTACACTCGGGCGGGCCTCGTGGTGGGACTGAATGTTACAGGTCAACAATGCGTGCCGCGGGACCAAAATCAATGTTTGAGAATATTGGATAATTGAAAGTCGATGATACTTCAGGGGGATACTTTGAAGTTCGGTTATGGAGGTTCCGGTACCTCGTGGCCTGATATTTTGCAATGAGGGTAAGTCACTGATGATCGATGAGACTTTGAGGTTCCATAATGGTAATTCTACTGCCTTCCCATACGTGAAATTCTTTTTAAGTATTACTAATCTATTTTATATTAGTAGCCTATTGTCATAGTGTTTTCTAACAAATAGTATTGTTATTATATTTACTTCAAAGTATAGTTTATTGTTATCAATGTCAATTATTTAATTGAGGAAAGATTTCCTGTTATGTTTTATTAAGAAAATAAATAAAATTATGGAAAGCGGCTTCTCTGACGTGAATCATCCTACTCATTTTTTTCACTGCCTAGTTTCTCTCCGATTTCTTCCACTATTTAAGAACCCATGGAAAGCGTATGATTAGAAAGATCAAATCTTTTTACCTCCACACTTGATCATTTATTTTCCTGCCCAAATGATCTTAGCAAAGCCTCTCGACTCGAGAAATTTGAAATAATTATACGTTTCGTCGGCGAGAGAGTACATACGCCGTGGCTTTAATTTGTTGCACGACTTTTGAAATATTAACGGGAGAATCAAGATCGCGCTTCTGTACAATCCTGAGAGACAAATAAATCCTCGGTAACGAACACAGCGTCGTGTCTATAATCACAGCTCCTCATCTTTGACTCGTTTTCGCGAAAGCTATCGATAACGATATCAGCTTAATGAGAGAAAGTACCATTGACACTATGTCAAACTATACATGCATAATTAACCAATAATCGTATACTATTAGATAAAACAGACAGGAAATAATAAATAGTTTGCTTTTCTAAATAAGAGAAGTGCGAAAGCAAATCATAGAAAAAAAAAATCTATTTTATTTTGTTCTCATAATTAATTCACTTTACAAATCAATGCTTCTTTAACTTTTACTAGTAGCACAAAAAATCCATCAACTCTTTAAATAAGTATTTGCTTCTGCTGTTCAAAAGTAATCTTCGACCATCGCTGACCGTCTGTTTGCAAGAAGTATATGGATCGTAGTTGATCGAACGGCCGAGAGGCTGGCAATTTCAGCCCATCGCATCGACATAACACAATTTCGAGCACTCTGAACATCAAATACATTGATACTCCGATGGTACGTATAGAACGGGTACCTGTCACTGGTCCCGAGGGTACGACAGGTCTGAGAAAAATCGATTCACGTATCGACGCTACCGAACGAGAATACTGTTACAAAGAGCGTTTCAGAACGCACCTATGCGTCCGTCGTAACAGACACTTAACATCGTTGCCCTTCACATTTCTCTCTCTCTCTCTTCCTCTAGCTACGCTAAAGATTCCTACGTAGCTCATTCAGATTGTTCTTCCCTTCCTTTTAATATATTTCTCGTTGGTGCTTGATTTACATGTGAATACCGGGCGTTAACAGACGCTTCTTCGGTTACTAACTACCATCTCTCCGTCTACTCTCTATCGGAGCTGTCACAGAGACCTCTTCTTCGGGCATCTTTCGCTAGAGACCATTAACCTTCGTCTACTCGAAAGGGTCTGGGCGATGCGTTTCGCTTCGCTCTTTTTTCCCCCCGTCCGTTAAGCCGGCCCGAGCGTAATCGGCGTGTTCGGACGTTGATGAACAAACCGAGTTAATTGTGTCTCATTAATCGAAATTAGACGCACGTATCCAGCGTACGTAGGTACGCGAAGACAAAAGGGACAGCGCGGTGGTTCGACGGATAGACACGCGGAGAAAGCCGGAGCCACCCCTGGCGTCTCGTCGAAAGGAATTTCTAATACCGATAAAAGCATTCTTTATGCAAATACCCTTAATACAAGTCCGGGCGATCAAGCACCCTAGTTAGCTTTGATTTCTGTTGCTGGCTCAACAGCTTGACAGCACTAATGAGTCGTCGTGGAGATCGTGGGTCCGGTAAGTTGACTTTGAACGGGGATCGAGATAAAGAAGAAAGGGGAACGGACTGCGGCGACGTAGACCGGAGCGAAAAAGAACCGGGAACGCCGCGCAATTCGCACACGATCCACACGGAAGCCTTTTTTCGACCTTGATCGTCTCTCCTCTCGGGCCTTGATGGCCTCTCGCATTTGTTCCGCGATCACGCTGCTCCCGATGATTTTTTTCGACCGCGTCTCTGAACGGTATAATTCCAAGCCCATTTACAAATATTCCCTCCCGACCCGATTAAAAGGATTATTTATCATCTCAATTTAAATAAATTCTCTCGCAGGTTTAAATCCGTTCGTAGTTCATCGATACAGTTTTTATTTTTTTATTACAGTTATTTTTTTAAAAAATAAGTAATTGCATTTCTTATAATATTAGGGGAAACGAAAGATTAAAGCTTGTCACATTGATGCAAAGTATTAAAAACCTGCGCGGTTCCCAAGGAACGGGACCCGGTGCGGTGCGGCCGTCGACAGGGAATACTATGTAGCAGAGGTTAGAGACGCCAGGCAATAAATATCTTTATGCAAAGCTCGCTAATAAACATTGTCTTAATGATCGAGGATCTCGGATCTCTGGTTTCCGTCTTGAGCTTGGCCAGTCTGGCAGCACTAATGAGTTCCCGTAGAACCGAAGAGATCGCTCCGGTCCAGGTTGGATCGCTCCGAGAACGAACGAACGTACGAAGCCCGAACGGACGGAATGGAAGCGATGGGCACAAAGCAGCAGGAGAATGGAAAAAAAGATTCGAACTCGAGGGGAACTCGGACCGATTTGTTAAGATATCTGAGGCTGGCTCGCGGCTGTTCCTTGAGGAATGCTGAAAGTACGCGGCCATAGCAACGGGAACGGAGACGTATTATGTACACCGGCTTGGTTCCCAATTAAAAGTTATCGAGCGGCCCCTGAGCCCCGCCCACCGAGATCTACGGTTTCTAATTATCGGGTAAAACATTATCCCCCCGCGATAAAACCAGCCAGCGGTCAGCTTGGGTCAGCGCCAAAAATGTATATTTAGTCGCGGGACACCTAACGCGGGATATTAATAACTCGATATCACTTAAAATATCGCGCGACAAGACCCCGTCTGACGTCTGGCTATTATTTTTGCCACCGTGTAAGAAAACGCCTTCGCACCTTTTTACGCTATTAATAGGGAAACTCTTAGAAATCCGTATTATTAAGCAATCTTTTATTTTAACAATCTCGGTTTTTAAATTAAACGTTGACTTATCTCACTGATTAAAGAAACACAAAATTACTTCAGTGATCATTTATCACTATCATTATTTTGGAGAACACACCTCTAGTATATTTTAATACATAAACATATCACATCTTTATATTTCATGCTTTTTACCATTGCTTGGTTACTAGAAGCCATTGTAAAGTTACTAACTACTGAAAGGAAAGATACGTTGGCCAGAAAGGATCGTGGAAAACATGAGAGGGAGGATAAGGAGAGAGGCAGTAAGTCCGGGTTGAAATTTCCGCATTGCATTCCCATGAGATTCGTCCTCCTCTAGTTCAGCGTCGTCGTTCTGCTTTTCGGTCCCGCTCAATCTGCGTCAGGCTGAGGTAACGATTCATAAACTCGAACACTGTGGCAACACGCGTCAGTCCATATCTTTCAATTATGTTACCCTCCATTATTACTCTCCTCTCGGCCAGCTTTCTTTAAACTGACAGAGTAAATACGTAACAAAGCTTTGAGGTAACATTACGGTTTCCATGATTTCTCTTTGAGTTTCAGGTAGCTACTGGTTTAGAACCAGGGCGCACTTGTTATCCCTCGGGACTCTAGATATGTTTTCGGCTTCTCTCGATTCATCTATCCGTTTTCCTCGTCACTCCCTCTCTCTCTCTCTCTTTCCATTTCTGGTTCCGACAGCCACTTCAGGGTGTCAGGAATGCCTGACTCGAGGCATGGCATCCCGCGGAGTTGGCAAGGATCCTCGATTAAAGGTGCATTCACAGTGACCATCATTTTCGAGTCTTTTATAGATCGTCGGGATCAGGTGCACAAGAAAATTGTGGGCGTGAATGTGGATGTTCTTCAATTTTCATTTTCTCAGACCCTTCTCTCTTCGTCAAGACAATTTTGATAGGTGAAAAGAAAGCGTGAAAGCTCATCTACATATCACATTTCCATTTTAATATACCTACTTCGTATAAGAATTCATTAAGCTTAATTTTAAATTGTTAGTTGTCCCAATTCTATAAATCATTACGGTGTACTTATTTCTTGCAAATAAGGA
>NW_017176917.1:414078-415148 GCF_001652005.2 Ceratina calcarata | reverse complement strand
CCATATAATTGTGGCAACAGAATAAGAAAATCATATACCACAATTCTTATCAAAAAGATATTAAAACTAAAAAAAATGTCACACGAACATTTTATTTTTCAATTAAATTCTATGTTTCTTCAATCGAGGAAGATAATTTGCATAATTGCATAAAAACCGAGACACCTAGACCGTATCTCACATTGAAATTGGTGAAGAGATGCGTTGGCGTCAATATAGGCCAGTGATTTAAGAGTTCTGAATGCAACTTAAGTAGCGGACGTCGACGACGGGAGGTCGGATGAGGTGGTGCACCCGTGTGTGCCAGAAAACAAATTGGAGCGCTCGAAGACAGTCGGGTGCCATTCAGATAGACATCGACACGAATCCGCGCTTCCAGCGGCGAGGATGACGACGCGATGGAAACCGCTGCTACGCGTTAAACCCCGTCGTTATCTCGCGCCGATGAACGATCGATGCCGGCTGGATCAAAATCGATGCACATATATTATATACACACAGCTTGAAGGTAGAGATCGATAAGATCAACCGAAACCAACGGTGGAGTAGAATTTTTTTTAAATATGTCTATCCAGAAGTCATAAGGTTTTGATGCTGCCGAGAAACCTGCGATCGAGACCGAGAAAGATGATCGATATGGTTTCGGTGAATTGTTACGTCCTTGTATATACGAACATGTTAGGTCAGATTAACATGAATGATTGTAACTGCATCAAATCTTCCTAGAGAAATTCGTCTAACACACTACAAAATTCTGTAATGACTTTTTCTAGTATATGATTGGATCCTTAATTAATGAAAGAGTACATAGGCATGTGTGAAACAAGAGTAAACTGAAATATTTAACTGGTGATTGTACAATCATATACATAATGACTTTTGTATGTATTTATTATCAAAGAAATTAGGAACTTATAGATATTACATATTTATTACAAACACCATTCAAAGGATTTAAGAAATAATGAATTACATATGTATTAGTAACAATGTAAGTATCATTAAGGATGTAATGGCTATACAGTCAATCCCAAAAGTTTATGTACCTTAGAAAAACGCATTTCCTATAA
>NW_017176917.1:397210-413414 GCF_001652005.2 Ceratina calcarata | reverse complement strand
ATTATATGGCATTTTATTGGCATTGACAAAATCCGACCATTCCACCGTCGAAACAGCGAACTTTTGGCAAAAAATTTCATTTTTCCTTAATTACTCCTAAACCGTTGGAGATACGGGAAAATTGCATACAACCTTTCTTGTAGAGGCCGATGGGGTCTACAATTTCCATGTAAAATTTTTTCGCTAGCATCAATAGTTAACGAGTTATTGACGAAAAACGAAAAAACAGTTTTTTGCAAATTACTCATTAACTATTGACACTAGCGAAACATTTTTACATGGAAATTGTAGATCTCGACGCCCTCTATAAGAAAGGTCTCATGCAATTTTTCCGTATGTCTAACGGTTTGGGAGTTATTGGCAAGAAACGAAAATTTCGCAAAATCTGAAGGGGTATCCCTTGGAAAAATCTCGGAAAAATCGAAAACTTTTTTTTGTTGTTTATTATTAGCAATCTTCTTTCGACGTCTGATTTCTTTTTGAAAAAGGCGTTTCTAAAGTGCATAAACTTTTGGGATTGACTGTATAGCCAATACATCCTTAAATGCAATTCTGCAATGGCAGAAGACAATGAGATTTATGTCTGTGAAACGTCAACCGTGCAAGACATTTTAGGAATCTGAAGATGAGTGGCAAAGACGAGGAGACCACGCAAGGCGAGGGATTACTTATTCATGCGAAAGTTTCGGCGCGAAATTGATTACAGCCGATAAATCAATCGGCTCGCGCCGTTGCAGAATGTCTCCGGATAGGATGAGACCGCAGGACGGTATAGGGAGGTCGATGGCAGCATGATTTTTGCGTCAAAATTAATAAATCGATTTAATTGATTTAATAAGTCGATCGATTTATGGAAGCAATCAGTGTCGCGGGCAAATTTATTGCTGCAAAACCGTTTGACCGCGTAACGGTCCCCATGCCGCGCTGTAGCGTCACAGCACATCACCAATATCTTCTGCCTTTTTTCTGAAACAGTCGCTCACCGATATCCGTGCCTCCAGGAAATATTGTTCGCTTTCACAGATGATTAAACGATCAGTTTATCAGTATAATACATTACCCTACAGATGAAGCACTATGTAATAGCAGCGAGTACCTGTTGTGAGATTTTTATCCGAAAGTAGGTTTCTCACACGTCCATCAAATAATTGTACTATTCTATTTATATTAGGACGCTGCATTTATAATACGTATAAAGGAAGGGTTATCAAACGGAACCAAGTTTTAAATCTTATGATTACTCAAATACACGTCAAGCTATTCTTCCTAATTTCTATTTAAAAATAATGTTCAATTAAATTAATTTTATTCACATGATAGCAGCATCTCATTTTGTGATATGTATATGGATGTCGGTTTCCATAAATGTAAAAACAGTATATCTAAACAAACGAGTAAAGTATAAAAGATAAAGTATACTTTTAACGATACCGATCTTCCCTTCCACTCTATACTAAATTAAAATCCCTAAGCGTATAATGGTCCCGGATAACAGACCCTTACTAGAACATCGCACAGTCGCGCTTCTTAATTTGCGGGACACTGGCTCAGTTTTCCGCGTTGCAGGCATTATAAACGTATTAGGATTACCAGCCGTTCCGAGTCACGTACTCCGCGTCTAATAATCGCTTGATCGCGGTGCGTCCGCGCGAGCTGCACAGCCCGCGCTGCCGTTGAATGCAGTCGCGATTTGCATACAATCGCGACCGCGTCGCATGGCCTCGACGTATCGTTTCGCGCGTTTCCAAGGCTTCTTTTCTGCACGCGCACGCTGCCTTCACTTGCCCCGGACACCTCCGCACCCGCGCCGCGTCCCACGAACCAGATATATAATACGTGCGACCGGCTGCCAGTCATTGATTTTTATCCACGCGTTGAAAACCGTTGTCTATTGCGCGAGGGCTCGCGTTTATGGTGTAGCTATTATCGTTATTTATAGCGTTTTGATATATCGGTGCGTTAAACGATAACGTGTTCGAATATCGAGTCAATTACTTGTCATATATTTACAATTTGATTCCCTTCCAGATTACGTTCACGTGAAGTTTTGATATTATCTGCAAGATTATTCAAAACCGTTTCTACCCATTTATTATTCAATCGAAACGTTCGTGTCAACTTCTACTGCAGACGTATAATAACCTTGTAGCTTATAATGAACACAATGTAGTTAAACTAGCGAGCGTGAATTGGATCCCCCGTTGAGAAGTTCAGTCGAGCTACAGTTGGCGATGAGGAGAGATTCAAAATTCGCGTGCGCGCACGAAGGGAGACAGCGAAATTCGCGTGCGCGCACGAAGGGGAACAGCAGCGACGCGTTTTTCCGAGGCGAGTGCCTGGCCCGCGGGCATTAATCCCACGGTTTAATCACAATCGTTATCATCAGAAATGTATACGGTCCTAACAAGACAGCTACCTGATAACCGGCCCTCGATGCTCGTACGCCGTCGCCGATCCACGGGAGACCGTACCAGTTTGTAATTATAAGCTCGTGGAACGAGCCGCGATCGACCGGAAGCTCGTTACCCGCTTACACGAGATCCAATCGCGAGAACAGAATTCGCTCGTGCGCTCTCTTCCTCGCGCGCGTTTCCAGAGGCCTTCGCGGATTTCTTTCGACGTCGTAATCGATCGGTACCTGCAACGCAACGGTGGTTTCGATCGCGACGATTTCTTGGGCACCATTCAATTTTCGACGAGGGAGAGGGAAAAGTTTAGAACGAGCGAGAGCAACAGGCGGACCACGCCGATTGGCCGCGATCCAATTACGCTCAATGAAAGTCTCTCCGAGGGATTTATGCCCTCCGCTTCTGTCCCGTCTCCGCTCGCGGTACCCGACGCAAAAACAATGATCCATGGATCCCTTTTCCGGCATTCCGGGCAGGCCGCGTCGCTGCGCTGCCGACCAGCGCTGGATCCCCTTTCGTTCTGGCCAGGTGACGATTTTTTGCCACAGCCAAACTTTTGCCCCGATACAATGAGAAACGAGCCGCAAAAGGGACGCCGCGATGATCAACGAGTCGACTGTTGGAAGGATATAAATTTTCAGCGAAATCACCGTCGATCGGCCGGCAATCTCTGAGTACACAGGTGTCGGTCGACTTTCGCCAAAGCAAATTGTAACGAGAACCGTTGTTTCAAGTGCGAACTCGCACGCATGGAATTTTGAAACATTTTCTAAAAACTATTCAGCGCTTTATACTCGATGTCATTCGTGTTAGGTGTATCTTAATTAAATGCACTTACGACTTCTTTTTTATTATAGACGAAGACAAAATTTTAAAAGTACTCTTTTAAAAATATTTGAATCTATTTCGTTCAGAGTTTAGAAACTTGGTGTAACATTATCGTGCGTGGGCGAAACGTGACGGCGGGGAAAAATTTATTTGTCGAAGGAGCGACATAGGTAGGTCCGTCGGAAAATTATGGGCTGCATCGCGGCCCGCGGGAAAGAAGATAAATTCATCGGTGGACGAAACGGCTCACGGCGTGGCCGATTGTCCATGCCAATTAGGTTAGGATCCGAATAGCGTAACCGGGCTGGCGCCGCGCCTAATAATCGCGTTATTAATGAGCGTTACGTGCACTTACCGTACACCGCCGCGCTCAGCTCCTTCCCATGTGCTTCCCTCCTCTTAGGTAATCCATGTGTTTTCAAGAATTGCTCGATGAGTCACTGAAACGATAGAAATGCGTTTGCCATTTTACATTTTCGTTTTAAATACCTGAACGTGTTCTGGAATAATTAATACGATAATAATTATTCTTAACGTTTATAATTGGATTTTGACATAAGTACCGATCATCGAAGATGAATGCAGTCGAAGATAATAAATCCTTCGTAGCGAAAGCAAATTGATAGTGAGAAAATTCTATCAAACACGTATATTTCTTATTCGTTTGAAATCGTTCCTCGTTTAATTCAAGATCATCGGATCTAATTCGATTAAGCCAAAATCGTTTCCAATTACCAGGAACACGCGTTGAAAATTCTGCAATAATCTACAAGAAAGTTGGTGTCTTCATTACCTGGCGTATGAATTATGGCTGGCAATAATCGAAGCGGACATTAGATCGCGATTTTCTCCGCGTCTTAGCGTCGTGTTGCGCGGGTTCAATTATGGAATAAGAACGGTCGTCGATCAGTCGCGTGGTGCGTTTCCGAGGCTCGGATTAACTGGAAATTAAATTCCCCAGTTTGCCCGGCATCACCGACATCGGAATTATGAAGCGATATAGGTGGGTACACACAAATTGGATATTCTTATCGCGCTCACGTTCCCAGATAGCCGCTCCTCGTAATGAACGCAGGTGCATCGCCGCCAGTAGGTATAGGTACTCCACACCGGACCGGGGCATGATAATTTTCGTCGCGACTCCGTAGTCATCGGGAGCACCAATCGCTCACTGCAATTGATCGTACTGTCTGAATTACGTCCCGGGGCTGACATAATTGACCAGCTGCTTTGATCGCTGAATTTTGTTTAACGGCACGCATATATTTATAAAACGTGTCAATAACCGAGTTTAAATAAGACCACAATTTCCAGCCACGTCTGGTGCCAATGCTTTAATAAATGATTCCAAGTTGCTTCCAATTAAACCGACAGATATTTCTTATCTCTTACTGTTAAGGAAACAAGTCCGGACGAATTAATAATCTGCTTGAATTAAATAAAAGATATCTTAATAATTTATCATTTTTACATACGACAGTGTTCTTATTAATATTTATAGTCAAATTCAATAAACTGCTGATAATTAATTTTGATCACAGGAAATGTAATGAGATACTTCTAATAATTTGTAAGATTTAATGTATTAGAATTTTTACTAAAAAAAATATACAACAAATTTTTCTATCGAATTCTGTATCCAATAATAAATAACGTTTATCAATTATCTTCTGTCTATAAAAGTTACAGTCTTACGCCTCGGAGAAAGGCGAGCGTTCATGACCTCGTACGCTTAATTCGTTGCGCGCACCAGTTTCAGCCGTGAGTACCAACACGGCATTAAGGTTAAACGACGCCTGATTACAGGTATATAATATCGCGTGAGGCGAGACCTCGTCTCACCTGTGCTCGCGCGCGTTCAATTTTTCTCTCGCAACTCTCTCCTTTGTCGGCAATTATAGGCGCTAATAGGAACTCGGCTGTTCTAGGACCTCCGAGCGAGAGGCAACGCTCGCTCAGCTATCGGTCCCTTTTAATTGGACGAAATTACAAGGTGCGTAATGCGCGCAGGGGCGTCGGAACGGCTCCGTGGCGTACCGACGCGACGCCCAGAGCCGGCCAGTCTGAAATATTACGTTTTTACCGTTACCTCGGATCCCGGAGTCGGTTAATTATCCCGTTTAAGGCAGAGGTGAAAAGTTTTAGTCACCACTCGCGGCACCGCGCTCTACCACAGTTGTTTTACCAAGAAAAATATAACGGAAACGCAATGGCACGGCGTGGTCCGTTTCGCCCAAGCCCGTAATTCCTCGCGAAATTGCGCTCGTAAAGCGGATTCGAGCGCCGTTTCGTTTCATTTCGGCGAGGAAACAGCTCGATCCCGAGGCGTTCGTGTGATTGACACCCCGCCTGCGCTTTCTTCCGCTTCTTTTCCTTCTGTTAGGTACATGGCTTGTCTGGGTCGCAGATATGCGATGGACGAATTGCTTGTAACGAACAAGTTTGATACCTCGCCGGAGATTTCGGTGTTTTGCGCTCCATTTAGTCGCTTTAAGGCAATAAATAAGGCTTGTTAAAGGGTTCGAGGACAGGATGCTAATTTCATGGACAGTTCGAAATGAGTCACTGCTCTTTATTTTTCTCACAGCTTCGTTGCTTCGTCAGCAAACGCGTATAATTGTAAAAGTAAAATTATAATTCGATTGCACGTATAGAGCCGAATTGATTAATTAGAAAACGTTTCTGTATGTACCAACGTGCATTACAATCGATCAGTGGTACAAATGAATGCGCATCGCTTAAATAATTCTTTCAAGTCCTAAATCCGCATTATCAGAGAACTTTCTACATTTCCTTTTACAAATCGAGTTTCTCGCGTCACTCAACCTAGCTCGACAATTTTTCTACACGCTATAAACGGTAGTTTATCAGTGGCCGGTGCACAATCGGCGTATTCTTCTCTGCGTGAACCGAAAGGCCATCGAGATAGTCGGCTCGTCTTCGGTCGTCGGACAGTCAAGTTTTCGCTGGCATTTCTCGATTTGGAAATTTCTCGCTTTCTCAGGCTACCTTTCTCGTCCTTAAACAGTCGCCGTATCCGGCTCGTTATCACGCGACCCTCGCCAGCGTTCGATGGACGTGGCGCTGATACAAGACGAACAGTCCCAGGGACGAAGACGAACAGGAACGAGTGGCATTCTTAAAGGACCGGTGCCTGTATCTGTCGATCAATCTGCTGGGATTCTATGTTATGGACGTGCTATTTTGTCGAACATTTAGCTAATCGAATGATTTGATAAAAAAATGAAATTTAACTTCCTCTACAGTAGACCAATTAAATTATGATATTCGAAAATTAGACATTATATTCTGTCATTCTTTGTATATACTTTTATTATACATATATGACATATAAAAAAGGATATTTTATTTATTTACACAGTTCAATTAATTTAGAGAGCTTTCGTGGTTATGGGCCTCATCAAATATTTAAGAAAGCATAATTACTTACTTAATCCTTTTAATAAAAGAATCTATTTTACACTGAATTTTACTGCATTTCAATATTAATACCAAATTTACTTCATTGGCTAATCAATAATCAATCTCGCTACTATTAGATAAACACATTCAATAGTTAATTTGAGAGTTAAGGTATCCGCGCGTTCAGTCGGAAGCCAGGACGAAAGAAATCATGCGAGCCGAAAAAAACTTCCCCTTGTTTGCACCTTTCTGCTTGCAGGAGGATTACGCGTCTATCGACTCTTTCATTCGAGCGTGGATTATCGAGCCGAGCACAATAGCCCCTGTATAGCAGCACCTACTGGGGCTCGATTGAGTCGTACGAAATCCCGGCTTATCTTCAACCTTTACCTTCCCACGCGTATCATCCGCGATAGCGTCCGATGACGACACACAAGCGCCCGAGCATATGGGAAACCTGGCTCCCATTCAGAACTGGTCATCAATTATTTTTCATCAATATAGTCGGTATCTCTGCAAGATTGCAAAGTGAAATGTGCTGGTTCAGTATCTGCATAATCAGTAATTTATTCTCTCATAATAATGTCATGATATCTCGACATAACGATTTAATAAAATTGTATCTAATTTGATTATTTCTCCCAAGGTATTCAAGCTTGTCTTCTAATTTTTTAATTTTTACTGTAAACCACATCATGTCGTTAAATCCTTTTATTACCAAAATCACAGTCGTTAAATCTGAAAGTGATGAGTACATGTAAATCCTCGAAAGTTGTCACGTGGGTCATTTCTCAAACAGAAATCGAGCACGACTAAGTCGATGGACATGAGGTTCGGTTTTTATTTAACGAAGAAACAAGATTTCGTCGGGGGATAAGTCATGGATCGA
This sequence comes from Ceratina calcarata, assembly GCF_001652005.2. NCBI lineage: Eukaryota > Metazoa > Arthropoda > Insecta > Hymenoptera > Apidae > Ceratina > Ceratina calcarata. The sequence goes on along the minus strand of NW_017176917.1, from coordinate 405,866 downwards.
TATAGCGGAGGGTGGTCCGATTTCGCTAGCAGATCGACTCGAGAATTTACAGACATCGAGAGGTACACTCCTTTCCACAAGTTCTGGTTGACTTCCTGTAAATCTGTATAAATATTTCATACAAATTGTGCAGTCACATAAATAAGAGAATTGCCAGAGATAGTATACGTATGTATATGACGTTTTTTGATAAATTAAATATCTCACTGAAGTAAATAATGTCAATAATAAAATGTCACCTTTATCATAATTTACCATTGTATTTATTATATTATATTCTCTTCAGCAATTTGATTCTTTACCAAATTGCAAGAATAAATTCATCGACCATAAAATTCATAGTTTATTTCAATAAATGAATGAATGAACTACGTTTTTCGTTAATTGTCCAGCGACTTGTGAACAGGAGTGTATGTATGAAATCCGTGGCTGAGGCGAAGGAAACTGCGGCGTCCATTTGTACGTCGGATTAAGACGTATGAATTTCGTTCGAAGTAAACCGAACGAGGAAGCATCGCATGAGAGCAGAGATCAGAAGAGAAGGAGAAGAGGGAGAAGAAAACGTGCGAGTCATCGTGATCGTATGGCAATCGGCCGACTGCCAGATTAGTATCAGAACCGAAAAGCTTGATGGGAATTAAGACGACGACGCCCATGTCAAGGTGGTAATGCATCGAACTGATTCAGTCTCGCGTACACGCGTGTGCACGAGGAGCAGCGAAAAAGAATGATAGGAACGGAAGACGGACAGAAGAAGGTGCTGCCTTTTTGTTCATAGATCGACGTCCTGTAAGAATTCTGTGTCGATTCGACGAAACGAGACGACGCCGATTGGCTGAAGAAATGTTCGAACCACCCCACGAACGAAACGTCTCATCGGCTGACGAACGTGTTGGCGTTATCTGGAATCGTGAAAGATCACGGGAACTTACTTACGCTATACCCCGTAATTATTATCATCGCACGTCACGGTAATAACACGATACGCTCGCTCTGTGTACTTTAAAAACAGCCCCCGAAAGCCGTCTCGTCTCTCTAAAGAGCAGAGACCGCAGCAAAGTTATTTTGCTCTCTCTGCTCCTTTCCGCGCGACGCTCGTTATCGTCGCGGTATCTTCTTGGTCCGGGAAAGGGTGAACGCGTTCCGCGAGGAATATCGATGCTTATCTCCATTGCACGCGCCGCCCGTATGGAAATCGCCGCGTCAGCAAAATTCGATGCACGTCGATCGATCTGGATGCGTGAATCGGACGAGCGAGGTGGACAGCGTAGGAGTCATTCCAAGATCTCGAAGACCGGTTTCAAAATATATCGGCGATTATCAGTTTCCGTGTGTACACCCAACGATGCCTGCGTATATCGACGCGACGTCGCCAGTGGTTGGTGAGCGCGAAACGCTGCCGGTTATGCGTGACAATGCTCGGGAATTATGTACGCGAAACGAGAGCGAGGGAGTTTATGACGAAAGCTGCCGCACCTTGCTATTCAATTCGAGTGACTAGCAGCTACCGTGCTGCTGATTTTCTACGTTACATACCCATTTGGTGTATCGTATATTTCATAGTAATTCAGAATTGATATATACGTCTGTAGTTACTTCTTTATTGCGCAATGATTTCATACTTGTGAATAAACTTGGTAATATATTATAATCGAATATGGTCAATAATCATTTTCTAACATCTTAGTTTGCACTATCTACAATTTTCCTAGATTTATTCTTTAACTGATACTCAGAAAAAATGAATACGATTAACCATTTATACCTAACAGCGGATATCACAAGAATTGTAAGTAATTTACAATACTATTTGAATAGATACGCAATGGAAATCAGTAGCGAATTTAAATGTATCTTATTCGCGATGCACGCGCCTTTATTGCGTGCACGCACGACTGCCTATCATTTCGTGTAGGAGCCACGGAGAGAAGGTTTGCCGCGAGCGAGCCGAGCTATTCTGATTTTTGCCGCGAGCTATCTAGGCGCAAAAAAGGGACGCAGCCCAGACAATCGCCTAGCTAGCCCACGCAGCCGTGTGCCGTGCCACGCCGGATCTTTGCCGGGTTCACGATCCTTCCTGTCACCGGCATATTTATCCATACACGCTCGGTGGCAACGATTTTGATAATTGGACATTTATCCACCGTCACGTCGTCGGCTTACCATGTAATATTGATTTAGTGGATACTTTCTAAGAAGAACAGGTTACAGTTTAGTAATCGTGATACTAAATTACTCTTTAGTGACTTTAATTGTGCATTGAAACAGCATTTTATTTTTATTTCATTGAGTTCCACGTATTTTGTCAATTTATGATAGAATTGTATCGCTGAAGCTAAAATTATGCAAATAATAAATCTCAATTGAGTATTTATTAATTTATTATTTATTTAGTATTTTTTAAATATACATCTTTTTAAAAAAATTATAGAATTAATTCGTAACATTGTGTTCTGAGAGAACTATTTAAAATAACTCAACTATAATATAAAACCCACACACAAACCATGACTTCTATTACAATGATTTATACAAAATGTCTTCATTTGAAACTATATCATACTTATTTTAGTAAAGAATTGTCGCACAACCGTAAATTAAAGGAGGAGCACGTTGTGAATGGTCGATACGGATCTGATAATTTGTGATTATGGTCGCGCTAGCGTGTTGACCGGTTCGCGAAAAGGCAGGAACGGTGGTGAACAGGCTGAAAACAGAGACTCGATCCTCGAAAACCGGAGCCGCGACCGTAACGTACCGCGAAACACATGTTTACCGGCATTTTATTGTTGTAACGTGGCGAACGGTAAATATGCAAATGGGGAACGGGCGCGAACTGCGATCCTCTTCGTTTTTCGGTCGACTCGCCGCGATCTTCGATTTTGTTCCGACACCTCTCTTTATTTCATGTCCCACGCTATACATACTCCCGCGCTTGTAAGCTTACAATACGATGTAAAACGTGTGATACTACTTAAAAATATGTATATTTTTAATGAATGTAATGTTTCCCAATTGCAAAGTAAACAACAATGTTCCTTCTATAAATTGTAATTCTGATTATAATTGTTTAAGAATACTAAAATATAAATGTACTACTTAAGAGCATTATTGATGGATTAAGTCTTAGTAAACTAAAAATCGGTGATCGAGAACCGCTCGTTTCCCCGAAGAATACGCACTTTACCGTATCTGAATATTCACAACGCACAACGATCTTAGTCACAGTGCACCGTATCATCAAGGTACGCGAAGCTGGTGTTTCCAAAGGAAGAGGAAGCCAACGGATTACAAGGAAGCCAAGAGTGAACAGAAGTGCGGGCCCGCAACCTCGGTCCGATGTGAAGGATCTGAAATTTCAGGTTTCGCGGTCGATTTTCGAGCGCATTAAAAAGCGCACGATAACGCGGAGGCCCGCAGATGCAACGTGCAATCTCGCTGGTGAAATTAGGTAAGCGGATGATAAACAATTAGTTTGCCCCGTGTATGATCATAAGGGCGTAGCCGCGGCCGTACGGGGAATAATGTATGTAAAATTTAGCTACCGATGGTTCAATCTTTTCCATTATTTTTTTACCCCTCCGACCGAACAGTGGCCATCGATAGCGGACGCTGATATCAACGATAGATGCGTATCGTTTCGTTGGAGGTATCATTACGGCAGCTGGTGATTTTCCCCCTCTGTATGCGTTTTACGAACTTGAACGTTTTATTTGAATAGCATTATTCCACCGCAACCGCGGCTCGACGTAATGAATTATATTGCTTAATCATAGTCGTTCCCGCACAAAGTAACCTCCTCCTCGTTTACTCGAACACGCCGGCGGTTTGTTGATTATAATTCAAGTTTTCGACAATCTGATTTCATATTACAAGCATTTTTTTTTTTTATTAACCCTTTATGTAAACAGGGCGCACGTGCGAACTAGAATCGAACACACATCCCGGTAAAAAATTCGCTAATAAAGTCGAACGATGTAACTCGTCTAATGACACGTTAGCCGATCGTGCTCGGGTTTCGACACAAAAAAATCTCTCGTGTAAGTTGTAATATTGGAAAGGCGCTTAAGTGCGCGAAGCGTATCTAAATGGGAGGCTGACAAGATTCGTTCTAAAGATTCGATTGTATCGGTGCAACGGGTTCTACGTGTTCCTGATAATTCCTTTAACTTGATACCACCGAGAAAGTTTTTCCCGAGCTTGTAACGCTGCGAAGAAATCGTGTGTAAATGTTATCGACACTTAATAGCTTGTCATTTGCGAAATTTTCTGTTCGCTGTAATTGCCTGGTTGAATAGATCTGCGGACAGTTTATCGACGTTGCATCTATTGTTCGCTGCTTAAATAAAATCTAATAAAACCAGTGAATGATAATAAGAAACATGTGATCATGCTAAGTATGCAACGTGACATAACGCGTAATTCATCAAAATGATACAACTTTCAACTTTGAAACGGAAATTTAAATTCTTGCACGATATTACGCCGAGTTATTAGGCCATTAAGCACGATTTACTATCGGCATTTATCTGAAAGTTTGAGCTATCCCTACCGCGCGTACGCTAACAACAAGACGTATGACGCTATCATCAGCGCTGGAGAGGAGAAAAAGAAAAAAGAGGAAAGAAACGAGCGGAATTCCTCCAAAGATCGAGCGATCTAGATTGGTAACACCTTGCGTAGAGCGCGTAATCCTAACTGGCTGATTACCGCTTCCACAGGAATCCGTCATACTGTTAAATGACGCGAGCCATTTCGCGGCACGCTCGGCCTGTTATTGCACCGTTCGATCACGGGCCCCGGTCATTTGTATTTTCCTATCTGGTGCATTTATCTCGGCCTCACCGCGCGGACCCGCGGTACCAGAGGGCAAGCAGCAGCGCTGGTAATCGGAACGGCTCGTTATCGCCTGGTCCGTACGACATCTACTGCGTGAACCTCTATCATCGGTCGACTATTCCCGGCCGTAAATGCAGCGCGGTTGCATCGATCACAATCGTCAGGACCTATCAGTTTCATGGTATGCTTCCGCAAAAGAATATTGATGCGTGCATATATATAAATGAATAGTTAAAAAATATCTCAGTAATACAGCTTTTCTTCAGAACAACTGAATAGTTCGGAGAGTTAAAAATATAATATTACGCGCTGACAGAAATTGTAGGATCGACAGTTTCCTGGACGCAGATTCGAAGTATCAAGTAAAGTGAACAAAGTATCTTTGGTTACCCCGAAACAGTCGTGTTGGGCCACAGAAATGGTAGGGAGCGAAGGAAGCGACGGAACCGGGTGAAGGAGGATAGAAAGAAGGGACTTACGCTGATAAACACGTGTAGCTTTTAGCGAGGCATCTCGAAGATCGTATCTTGGGTAAAATATGCCCTGCGAGGACAATATTAACTGCTTCGTGCTTCTGCAGCCTATCTTTGCCCCGTGCCCCGACACCGACGCGACGACCGTCCACCCTGGGCCCCGCGATCCGCGCACACGCGCTGACTCTCTCCTCTCCTCTCCTCGGGATTCTTCGGCCGTCGCTGAATTATCGCCCGTCCGAAACCTTACCCGGCAACGTGCCGGTAATTAAGCGGCTTTAATTATTATTATACGCTACACGCGGGTGGCGGCACCGCGTCCGCTTTATGACCCCAGCGTGCCTTTGACCTTCCCGCACGACGCGACGGCCACGGTATTTTTAACGCGGCTAAGAAACTATCGGGGAATGTGCGGCGACTCGCGCGGACCGTTCCCCGAACGGCAAGCGTTTTTTAGGTGTGGTCGAAAATGGAAATATCTCTACAGGCACTGATTTTTCTCTATAGTATTTCTGCTGACTTTGTATATTATAATTTATAGTAATAAGAACACGATGATACTGACAATAGGATTGCACGTGGACAGAATCTTTTAATTATATTTCAGCTGCATTGATCTAATAAACCCTGTGCGATGTGAGACTTGCAAAGTTCCTTAAGCTAATCGTTTCCACGAAACGGCCGAGCTTCCGGGGCGAGCGTGACAAGATCACGAGACTGAGATAGCCGCGGGAACCGGAAGGGAATAAAAAGCGCGAAGAGGCAACGAGGCAGGTAGACAAGGGGAAAGGGTGTCGTTCGGACCGGAGATAAGCTCGCCCCCGCGACCGAATAAGAAGTAACCGCGACAACCGGCGATCCTCGCCGGCGATTGCGCCGCGAGGTGAAACTTTATCGGCGTCTCACCTCTCGAAGAAGTTGTCCGACGTCCCGTTCGTTTCTTTCTTCCTCCTCCCGTTCCGTCGATCGTCTTTTTTTCCTCGTCGCCTACTATCGGACGCGCCGCGACGGCCGATCCCCACGTTGCATTAATAAACGCGTATCGCGCGTTCATCTATGGAATCTCGCGTACGCAACGATGACGTACGGACCCGTTCCAGCTTACTGATGTCATTGGACGGCGCCGCTATAAGTTCCATGCCCCGGGTTTCTTTCGCGGCGCGGTGGCGTTCGCTGAGAATGCCACGACCGATTACACCCGCTGATACCGGGGCCGGTAGCGGAGCGGGCACCGAAAAGGACCCTCGGGAATCGAAAGTATTCGCGCGCGTCTGAAAAACGCGAGAAAAATAATCGCCACCTCGGTCCTCGCCACCTCGAGCATTTCGGTTCGGGTCTTATCGGACCTCTCGACAGTTATCCCTGCGGATTTTTTTAAAACCCTCCAGGTTTTAGGCTTCAGATTTTAAGGCTACCTTCGGTTATTTCTTGCCGCCTTTTTATGGAGCGCTCCTTTTCCCGCTACCGCATACAATACTACTTTTAATCATTATTTACGTGTTCGTATTATAATTGTAGTTTTATTTATTCAAGGGTCAAGCGTTCTCCCCAAATGCTAAAAAAAATTAATGAATTTATAGCGAGATATATTTACAAAAATATGTTAATAGAAGTTGTGTGTCGCATCAACGTGCCTTCTGAGAAATCATAAGTTTATTGATTTCTAGCAAACACTTTGTCTGTTATTAAATGCCAGCAATTATTTTCTAATTCTATTGCTGTTATCCGTAATTAATGAATCGCGTAATACAGAAACCGTAGGTAGGTTTTGCGCTCGTCTAATACCAGCGATCAATCCTCCAGCGGCGTAACTCGATCTCAATTATATTTCTATCTCTCGTAAAACGGGGATTTTATATCCCAATAATTCATTTCCTACAATTTCCTCGACTGCACGAACCTCCCCCCGCTTCCCCTATCGAGCGATTCATCTCGCGCAACCGACATTTGATTACGGAGTCATTAAGAGCGATCATGGGGATTCGCCACAGTTAAACCGGCTACCGTCCGCTCGTTTCCAATCAACTGAATCGTCGGACCGTCCGGCTTTATCTTCCCCCGTCGATTCAGGGTGCCATTGCGAGCGCTCGTAAAAGTTTCATAATACGAGTCTCGGCTGGCGGATAAAATTTTTCCAGAGGAAACACGGAGAGAGGAAGCTTCTTCCCTTGCGCAGGGTAACCGTGGACGTCGTCTACGAGAGTTAAAAGTGGTTTCCTCGGCGCGGCCGCGTTTTATAGGCGGTTCATCCTCGAGTGGCAGGTGGAGGCGTATATGTAAGCGTTCGCGCGCAGGGACAGGAAGAAAGGGAAAGGAGAAGGTGGAAGAGGAAAAGGAAAAGGTAGAGAAGTGGTTTATACTGCGCGCGCACGGAATATAGGGAGACGCGATGCGATTCCGCTCTCACGACGATGATGACCGAGCACTCACGTCGGCATGAGTCTGCTTCTTTTACGCGTTCATAATTGAGATAATCTTTACAAGAGCGAGAGGAGGACCCGCCGGTATGTGGATTTTTCCGATCAGCCACTTCCTCCGTCGTTCGCGGGCCGTTATGTCCTGGCAAGGACGGGACACGCGGTTCCCGCCGATTTATGAAATCGTCTCGCCGTCCTGCGAATCACTTAGGAGGATTTGTGAAACACATTCTCTACGTCTCTACGATCCAAGTAATCTTAGCGGAGTTTTATTGATTACGAGCTATTTCGCTCGTTTCAAGTATTGAAATACGGCTTCAAGAATTATTAGTTTTCTATTTACTGTAAAAAGTTAATCGAAAGTCGATTTATAGTTGGAAGCATAAATATCTGACTTATTGAATTTTTATACTCATAATTATGATACGAACTATGAGCCTTGTGACATGTTACAGACCGACGCTAATATGCATCACTGATAATAATTTTATCATTGACATATGTCTGGGATATGATAGGAACTGCTGCATCGTCGTTTACATATGTGAAGTTCGAGTCAAGATTAAGTATTCACGTAATTCCGTGAATGAAAGAGATCGTGTTATCATACATTTCGCAATAGAACTTTAATAATGTGAATCTAATGCAATTTTAAACAGTTGATGACACGAGACAAGATAAACAAAATGTTGAATAATCACGATCATTGTTCTAGTCCATCGCTACGTCCAATCGTAGAATAGATGCAGTTCGTGTAGGTAAGGCAAAGGAGTCAAGGCAGCTGCCTTCGGAGATGCGACGTGGCTCCTGTATGCGAAGTTAACCAGCAACTCTCATTCGATCTTGACACATCAAGGTGTCATAAAAACTGATGCAATCGAAGAATATTAATAGACATTGTAAAAGAAATTATTAAGAATACATCAA
>NW_017176917.1:361029-396917 GCF_001652005.2 Ceratina calcarata | reverse complement strand
AATTATGAATAAATAATTTGCAAGATTATTACAATCTTAAGACGAGGTAGATAATTATGATTATTAATTCCGGATTCCTGGCAGTGTTCTTCTACTGGCAATGTTTTTTTTTAATTTCCATAACTTAGAAACGTTTTATACGAGCAAGGTCGTGCATATACTGAGCAGTAGACTGCTACACGCGGCCCGGATGATCGGTCAGCATGAGAACCACGATGATTGGACCCAATTACAGGTGGTGCGGGCGTGCTCGGAACGTTCTTGTGTCCCTGTCCCTGTCCGAGGCTCAGCTCGTATTCAACCGCACTCCACTCCTTCCTTTGCTCATCCAGCAGCCCCTTCTCTTTCTCGCCGCTCTCCTCCGGCTTCTCTTGCTTCCTCCGAGTGTTCGCAAGGTCCGCCTATGCCGTGTACGAGCCTGCATGTTTCTTGGCAGGTGTATACACGCATTTCCTTCCCCTTCCCCACCGTTCTGGTCTCACCCCAGCCACCCCGCTACACCCTCTCGGCGAGCGCGTTCCCGTCTCACCGCACCGTCGCCTCTCTCCACCGCCCGCACCAAAGGAAATTAAACCCCACTTAAGCTCGCTGATTATCGTTGTCACGTAGTTCTACGCGAGTGTACGAGAAACGGGGCTGGCCCGCTGCAAAAACCGCGTCCAGAGAAGCGGTGTACAAAAACTTAAAGAACGACAAGACAGGAACAGACACGACGATCATGCGACAGAAGATCCACCATTTTTCTTGTATCAAATTGAATTTTTTAATTGGGAATTAGCGTTCTGATGCCACGCGGTTCTCAGGACAAAATGAAATAATGAATGATCGAATGAACAGTTTTTGACAAATGAGCTGATACTTTAGCCAAAAGAAATGCCAGTCCTAATGCAGTGAATTACACTTATTGAATTGTGGTTTCAAATCATTTACACGATTATCAGGAGATCAAGTACTTATCCAAACTGAATTCAGATACGTAGGGGATTGACATGGGGGAATGATATAAGACACATCTGACACATTTAACTACTTCATGTCTCATTATTTCCTTGAATCAGGAATTCTAGTAAAACATGAGAATTCGAACGAGCACACGAGCTACGCTGCTAAATCATCAGGCTAAAATTAATTACACCGTGCTGTGGTAGCGCGAAAGAGAGCCACGAGGGTGATCGATCGTAAAAAAGAAATCTAAGAATAACAGAGTAAAAAGGTACCGAAGGGGACACGGTAGGAGAATAAGTACGCCGTAAGAGAAAACGATAAGAACGAGAGGAGAGAGGAGGACGAGGATAAAATTGGGTACGATGAGCGAAGAACAGAGTGAGACGGGGAGCATGCGTATCTGCGCTGGATTTCGCTATAATGAATTCCACCCTCAATGGGTAATCACGGGTCTCGCCCGATTACCCGTCTCTCCCTCTCGGGCATGATAGAAAGAACCGGAGCACTCACGAGGCGCTGGAAGGAGAGGAACGAGGAAGGGGTGGCTCTGGTTCGGCGGAATAGCACTTAGGGCCCTATACGTGCCTCGGATGATACCCTACAAGGTAGCTGGAACGGCAGCCGACGCTGCCGGCGTGGTAATGTTTTAGTGCACGGAGGCGGAGGCGTGCTCTGGTAGTTAGGTTCGCCTTCGCCGTCGTTCGCCTCGGTGTATATATTCGTCGAACGCAACGCCGCGCCGTGCCGCGTCGCTCGCGTTGTTGTCGGCCGACGCGTCGTGGTGGTTGTTGTTGTTGTTGCCGGTGCAGTCGACGCGCGGTGCATCGAAGGGGGCACCAACGCGCACGCTATCATTAGGAGAAGCAAGAATAAGGGGACGGTAGGAGGATGGATGAGATGGACGTTTCCTCTTTGTTTCTCCTTTTCGTCCTTCCACCTCGTCCTCCTCGTATTCTTCTTCTTCTTCTTCTTCTTCTTCTTCTTCTTCTTCTTATGCTCCCGATGCTGTGCTGCCGTTTCTGCTGCCGTTGCTCCTCTTCTGGGTCTTATACGCATTGCGCCACGCAGGAACGTCGGTAGCAGAGTCGCGCCTCGGGCTACGGCTCTTTTATATGTGGAGCAATTCCCCTACTCCCTGCTTCCCTCGCATCGCGGTACTCTCTTTTCTTTTCTCCGCCGCGGTCCTCCCCCAAGGCTCGGATATTTCGCCGCTATATTTCTTTAAGCTCGCACACTGGCCAGTCGTAACGGAACCCCTCTGGAATTGGTAACGAGCTTGCGTTTTCAAAAGTACTGTATTCCCTGATCGCCTTCCCCGAACAGCTGATTAACTTTCTCTGGACTGTTCAATGAATTCGTTCGGGATATGCACCGAGACTCAATTTCTACAATATTATGCTCGGTGCACGATTAGAATATTAAATTTATTCTCTTAATGATTTTCTATTTATATGACAATTAATTTGATCGCAGATAACTCGTTCCTCTCTGTTTTGGTCGAAAGTTGATTACAGGTCGCATACTCAGCAGGTTGGCATTTTACAATTTTTTCTTTGCGATGCTCGGCTCCAGATGCGTGGGCCTAATGGAGCCGAGGCATCGAGGAAACAGTAAAGCCGTAGTTACGCCACAAAAGCGGTGCGCGCACTTGTGTACGAGACTGTCGAGCGGAGAGCGCGAAACGCAAATATCCCGTTTTAAAGCGTCGTTTGCATATTGCGCCTTGAGGCGGCGCGTTTTCGGCCGGCCAATAACGGTGGCCTGCCACTTTCCACACGGGCTATTCCGTTGCTCTTTTTCTTTCCCCTGGACCCCTCTTTCGCTTCGCTTCGCCGTCCGTTTCCCGGCTTCTGCGTCTTTCTCTCGTTTCTACACAGCAGCGGCCGCGCACCACACGTGCGCGCATGCCTCCAGGATTATATTCCGCAGTCGATTTCTCGGAGCGAGGGCCGACGCGATTCTCGGGGAGTCGGTCGATCATCCTCGATCACGCATGTCGGCTCGCCGCTTATTCCACTTCATCCGCTCCCTCGGTCATTCACGCGATTTCCATTCATTCGGAGAGACGATATTGTGCGCCAGCAGTTGGACCTGTGATTATGCGAACCACAGATTGTATCCCCAGAAGAACAAAAATTTTAACGTGTAAAAGATAAGGACAAGTTATTGGACTTAATTATAAAAATTAAGGATAAAAGACAAGTTATTGAACTTAATTAAAATAATACCCAACAAGATGAATGGTTTTGTAACTTTAAATAATTGTATAAAATTATTATCTTCACTTTATTTGTTGTCAATAAATCATTTTATGTGATTATGAAATTATGTCTGATCAAGCTTTTTTTTAACATTGACTGTATCGTAATTAAATGATGGAAGAGAGATAATGAAACTAAGAGAAGAATTCCTCGAAATTTTGCCTTGGGAGATTGAAATCAATCAAACGCGCATACAAGCAACCGCAGACATATTCTTTTTGCTGAAACACCGTTAGATAAATTAACTATATTTCCGCGGCACAATTTCGCTCAAACGAGATAGCCACGTCTAACGTATATAAGTACATACTTAGATACATTATGCGCGAGCAGTTCAAGCCACGATCGATCGTTTAACGCGACTTACAATTAGCATTTTCTCTATATTGCCCGATGCCTAACAGCCGTATGTCAGGATTAACCCACGATGAACTTTTCTTACCGGATAGATACGTTGCACGCGAACGTCTTTAACGTTCCTCGGTCATGGCTGTCATTAATCTATACCTAAGCATACGCACGACGCGTGATGGTTTCTTTCACACGTACGCGGTACAAGTTTACAGTGCGGTATACTGTGTTTGGAAAGCATAATTAATAATATTCGCGTATATGCAATGAAAAAATGTAAAACAGATTTATTTCTCTCACAGAATTTGGATTAACATTTGTATCTCTCATTCAATCGTTATTTGCTTTAATTCTGAAGTCTTCAAGAGAGACGATAAATACTGAAACGTAATCTGAAGACCGTCAAATTTTGCTCTCTGAATTAGGTTTAGGATTCGATGATGGCCTAAAAGTTGGGGCAAGGGTGAATGGAATAGAACGATTTCACCAATGATACGCGACAGATTCCATATTCTCGTTGTAATTCACTTCGCGACGCTCGACGAGCAGGCTTTTAGCCCCGATAACAGATTTACTGCCGGTTTTCGTGTCGCGAGTGTAATGGATGTTAAGAATAGACGTTAGTTGGCATGGCCCATTACTGATTCGGCTATTATTCCCCAACAATGGTAAGGTCCCTCAATTCTTCACTGTTGGGAGTACAATTGATACTTCGCAGATCGAAAGAGAAATTCAATTCCACTTCTTGAGGATTATTATAATTCTATATTAAACTGAAGTATGTAATAGAATACTGAATTCAGATAACAACATTATTATTCAATACTTTTAACGAAACAAACATATTTTCTTTACGTCAATATACATATAAAATTATTTCACATATTAAGGATTCAAAATGCATTACATGATACTGATTGAATAAAATTTGGTGTGGATAAAACAGATATTAGTCATTTTAAAGAATTTACAAGGCTCAAAGAATTAATTATTTTACCATGAAACAGTTTAATGCAACCTGTTCATTAATAACGACATTCGCTGCTAACATGTGTACGTATTTACTGACACTTTTTCTGAACCGCAAATGCTATACTTACCCATGAAGGGGTCCATGTCCCAGATATATCCTTTCAACACCAAATTGGCAATTATATGTAATAAAAAAAAATTAAGACCGTTTCCGTAATCCTCTTGTAGCACGCAGAGCTAATGAAGGATACATATTTCTGCATCAGAGTCGAACGGTCGAATACGGTTTTATGCAAAGTTGAAAGCGGCGCAAGACAAACGAGACAATTTGCCAAACGATTCTACAAACGACTCGGTCCTTTTTTCGGTGGATTAAAAGTCGAACGGATGATCGTTACTCCGGAGGGGGCTAGGACGGGGGGGAATCGTGTACGCTTTAATGACCGTCAACCCTTCTCGATGTCGGGAACGTATGAGTGGGCGTGACCGGGGGCAATTTGGGAAAAACGTAATTCAGCGGGCGTGGTTCGCCGCACGCAAGGTGCAACGAAAATGAGATTTTTTATCATACGTCATCGCGCCCCGTTGTTGTACCGTGTTCTATTATCTTCTATTTTTCGCAATTTCACTGTAAATATGCATCCACTGGCATAGTATAAAATATAAACGATATAAAGAATTAATAACATCTTCGTAAAAAATATTGGATCCTGTCAGATAGGGCGAGCTTTCAGTGAGGATAAAAACGTAATTTAAAATAAGAAGCATTTATATAATATTATAATTGGCTTATGACTGCAACATTTTAAATTACGGACTGTTTCACCTGGCACGAGTTAAGTGCCCTGAACCAATTTAACGAAATGCATTTTGGTAAATGTGTTCAACGATATAAAATACCTCGAAATGAAGAGCGGAGTTTCGGTCGGAATACTGAAAAACTTCCTGCCTCGATTCAATTTCGTTTTTCCTCTCCCCACTTAATTTCGTACGGCTGGTTAATTTACGTAATTTTATGCGACCGTTCACTTCTTTTTCAATTAGGAACAAGTGACTGGTAGCGTCTTGATTCGGCAACGGTACGTGTCGACTGACGTGAAAAAGATCACACTCCGACCGACGCAAAGTCCCTATGTTTTCGAGCTGGTTAACACGTGCTAATTGGCGTTACCGCTGACGGAAATGCTTTCACTTCGACGTCGGCCGACGTCGGTTCTGTCGAACCGATTCGTGTAATTAAAGTCTCCACGGTAGGTAGCTGCGCTGTGTATTCGAGCAACACGAAACACTCGTTAACAACAAAATATTATACCAGCGAAAAGAAAAACTGCTCCTGTTGCCCGTTAATATCATGTATCAGTCTACTCCATGTCAAGCGCGTGTACTTTAATCGTAGAATACGTACTATTATTCAATTCTTGAGGATAGTAGAGTATACAGTAGGCAGTAACAAATCTTTTTAATACTGTAACACTCGAGAATGTCTTACAGTAATATACCGAGCTGTGGAATGATTTAAAAATTTTAATCTTAAGAGAATCTTGAAGAATTAATATTATTAAATACGTATATGCAATTTGTACTCTCATGGAAACTCTGATTATTACAAATTAAAGGTATAGTTGAAGGCAAACTGATATTTATTACACAGATTATCTTTTATTACATCTTTATTGTATTTTGATTATAACACACATCACGGGCTGATCTACGATCACGAACTAAGCGAGGCTGATCTTCCAAATGTCAGATCTCGGTCATAAATCATCTCAGTCGTCATTACGGCTTACCAGCACAATAATAAGGAAATAAATTGTCGACCTATGGAAGCTCTGGCATTACACGGTATTTCCGTGGACCTGAACTACTCAAGGGTGAAATGTCTACCTACTTCTCGATTTTATTAATGATACTCGAGCCGACAAAATGTCACCGAACAGTCCAGCGCCTCGTTCACCTTTCCAGAATTCAAAACGCGACCCGCGCTCTAATGCGCAATGCGCACACGCATACGTACACTCCCGTTCATAAGTCAGCAATTAACAAAAAGCACAATCGAACGTAGAAACAAGCAATATGCACAAATGTTAATTCAAGTTGGCATGTTTAATTACTGGTTTTATTAGAACGAACATCGAGTACTTAATTAAGGACTGAAAACATGAATGTAGATCTTTATATACTTATAGAAGCACGAAAATTTACATTATCTACAGAAGTATGTATAATGATTAGTTTACAATTTATAGCATTTGAAGAGCGAGAAAGAATTGTATAATAATTGGATTAGCTATTTTGCATGGTTCATAAATAAAATAAATAATTCACTTGTTTCAATGAAATTCCTAAAAGACTATACATGTTATTATACGGTTATTGGTCCATAATATTGTACAAATTATTGTACTGATATTGTATCGATTATCAGATTGTGGAATATCGTTGATTTTATGAAGACCGTCGGATAACTTATAGATGGGAGTGTAGGTACGCGCGCCGTGTGCCTCGCGCGTCTTTCATAGGAATCGCACCTGTCCGGGGCTCGTCCGCGCCGCGAGCCTTAAACCTGTCGACGAGATTCATACCGGCTCAGATTGATATATCTGCGTCGCTCGCGAACCCTTTTCCTCCTCGCCTCGACCCACCGGCGTACTTTTTTCTTCACTTTGCCCATCCGTCCGTCCGTTCGTCTAGAGGAGAGCCGAGGCGAGTCGCGCGTCATGAATCGCGATCGATGGTCAACGAACGAGGCAAGGAGGACGGGGAGAAACGGAAGTGACTACGGTGGAATCGAAAACGAGGATCGCCAAGAGAGACGAGTGCCTTTCGAGAGGTTTGTTTGTGATCTTTTCAGACCGACTCCTCCGACTGTCTTCAGGGTTAAATCTTGTAAAGATATGAATTAGTCGTAGTTGAGAATAGAAAGACTCATTCCGTTACACTTTCTTAAACGTAGATATCTCAACCTGCTTAAAAATCATAATCGATGTTTACTTTTTAACAACAATTAAGAATTTCTGTTAAACTCTGATAGATTCAAATTATACATTTTTTATTCACAATTCTCTTCGGCATGAGATATGACTTTCGATTAAATAATCTAAAAAGAACGAAATCGAATGTACATAACCGTGAAACGGGAATTGTGGCAGGTAATGAGTTAAGGCAACATCATTAAAAAATGCCCCATTAAAAAGTACACTCATCGTGCGGTCGAGCAGGCGACGTTTACCCGGTTTCCTCGTCAACCAGCGTCAAGGACCGATCTTAATCGCGTGTATTATCGATCCCCGTACACCGTACGATCAATCAAAAGTAAATTGACTGCACGCAAGCGGATAAGCCGGCGGCTAGCGGAAAGAAAAACGGGATGGAAAAAGGCGAGATCGGGCTCTCGAAAAATGGAGCAAATTACCAGCGCCAATTAAACATAATTCATACACTTTACAGTTAATTGGTTCTGTCCTCGCGCGTGGATAAGATAATCAGGATGATTGCGGCTCGTATTAGCGGACGCTACGGTTCCGGCGTGAAAAACGCGCGGTTTCACGTTTCACCGCACGAAACGGTCGCGTTGATCGCCAGGAAATCCCGTGGAAAAATCACGTCCCGTACGTCCCGCCCCGCGTCCCTACGTCCAGCCCGTTTGTCATTAGCGGCACGCACTCGCGCGCGCAGAAGCGTGCGCGAGCTATTACACGCTTGCATAACGGTCGAGCGAACAGCCAACCAGCCAGCCGGCGCAACGCGGCGCGGCACCGGTACTGGGCACGCACCGGGTGACGTTGACGCTAATTAATGCCGAGTCGCTTATTTGCATGCGTGAAAACGACTTTTGCCGTGGTTAGAGAGTCCTGCCTCGTGTCGCGGCAAGTTCATTAGTCCAGTGGGTGGCAGACGGCGTGAATGTAAGAGAAGAAGACCGAGAGTAAGATATCTGCTGGACCAACGCGAATCAAGTCCGCGAGGAGAATCGATCGATCCTCCCGTGTCGTCTGGCGAACGCCGGCCGGCTGTGAATGCGTGGCAGCAGATCGCTATCGATGGATCCGGTGAGCGATACACCTTGCGAAGGCGTCGCTTCGCGTTTCATTCGTGGCTGATCATATTGGCATGTAATTGGCGGTGGGACAGTTTTATCAATACGAATATCCTAGCCAATTATTGAGCAGTCAAGAAATGAAATTAAGAACATTGCGTGAATTAATGGATTATAATAAATTAGTTGCTCGGTACTTCTCCGACTTTGTACGCTCTTTAATTGTCAAATTGAGATAACGATGAAATATTAATGAAATAAGAGAACAAATATTCGATAAAATTTTCTATCGATAATATCATAACGAGATGTTTTGTTCATTTAAGTGTCAAGATATACTTGATGAAATAATGCAATGTACATATGTACATTAATTTGACAAACTCACAAGAGCTTCTCAGACAAAATGTATTAAATAGTGAGAATTACATTCCAGTGATAATTAAGTAGTAAAGGTCGGAATAAGGTTCCTTAGTAGAATAAGTCGCCTGCGCGTCAGACCGGTGCTCGCAGTCCCAGCGAAGAGCGAAATCCGAAACAAACTTGCGGGGGTGTTGCTATTTTTGCGAGTTCGTGTCACGCACTAATAATACTCTCTTTGATCTACTCGTCGTTCAACGTTCAATCAATCCAAGCGAAACGTCTCGCTTTTCAAAGCAACCGAGAGACAAAAGCTGCCGTTACCCGCTAGCTTAATTGGTGTTCGAAACTAATGTTTGAAATTGAGAATTCACCTCATTGTTGAAAAAATCTTTGAACGTGGCATCAGGTCGATTTTGTTAAATTAGAACTTTTCTTGCCTGACCACAAACGTACTAATTTCGTCTGTTAACTGATTAATTATTAAATGCATACAATAGTGCGTTAAGAAACATACTTTATGGACTGCGTAATTTCGATTAAATTATATTGTGTACAGTTTGCATAGTTGAGCATACACATAATGATTACATAAGCATCTGCTTAATTACAAGATCGCAGAGCAATTAACTTTGATGCGTTCTCCACTATAATTAAGATAAACAATAAAGATTCGTAGGCGAGGTACACGATAGGTTTAATTGAAAACTATCTTCAATCTTTCGAAAAACGTCATTTATCTAAAGTATTTATAGACTAATCATAAAATGCGAAATAGGCTCGAAACGCGTAGGCCACAAATTTTTATAAAACGAAACAGGTAGAAATCTGTCATGATAACGAGCTTTATCATTAGGTATTTATTTATTACGCATTCTATCGATCTTCTTATCCTTTTTTTCACTACTCTCGTTCGTACGTTTATTGCCGAATAGAGATACGCACGCTATTAAGTGTAAAATTGCTCTCGCAATTTCGCAGCGAACAATCTTCGATCGATGAAACGGTACCACTTTGCTGGCAGAAGAAAACTAATCGTGCTACACTTACCCATACGACGCGAAGGAACGAGAATTCGCGCTTCCTTACGACAATCTAATCGTTCCGCGTCTTTTTTTTCTCGTCTCATCGTCATACGCAGGCTACATTCATGGTCATTTACGAGACTAATTTATCAAGGTCTTGGCTCTAGCGCGGCCAACTGAAATTAATAGATATTCTTACCTCGTAGATTATCCAGCCGGTGAATTTTAATGGAAACCTTATTTTTTCTTCTATTATCTCTGAAAATAATAGAACGCCAAGCGTTAGAAATTAACACTTCTCCTCGACACACTACACGCGATAATACATCTATGTTCCTGTCTGATGGCAATTTAGATCAGTTTCAATATTAAATCCTTTCTTTCGATCTCGTTTCATGATAATTTTTCAATACGATTAAACTTGACGTTGAACTATTGTTCAATCAAATCTAGTTTTACAATGTAACATTCATACGAAATATTGTTCCCGTAGATTTGTTGTATTAAATCGTTTAATCTTTTTAACATACGAAATCTGTTGTTTCTATGGAAAACTCAGCTATTTACGTTGGATGTAAATTCATCTTGTTAAGTCAAACAAATTTAAAAGCATGTTCGAGGCTATCTTATATCTAAAGTAGCAGTACTTCGAATGTAAAAGATATCGGCAGAATTAATGGTATTGGCAAATAAAATAATAACGCGAGTATCGACATCGTAATAAAATCTCTTAATTTGTTGCACGTTCATTGGCTTCGTTCTCCGCGCATCCAGACTGTCTCGTAGGTAACGAATGCTCTCTGGCGACCAGTCCGGTCGCTTGTGCTGCCCGGTGCCGCTGCCTCGCGCCAATGAGATACGTCACGAGAGACTTTTTCCCGAACAGGCAATTTACGGTAAAATTGCTCGGCGAGGCGTGAAGAATTTTGAGAGGCGTGCAACAAGTGGTTGGCTGCAACAAGTTATTGCCGGCGACGTCTGGTCTTTCCAACGCGCAACGCGCGCGGCCCGTTCCGTTCCGTTCCGTTCCGTTCTCTTCTTTTCGTTCCCTCTTCGTTCACCACGGCACGACTGCTTTTCGCGCAGCGAAATTCTCCGATTCACCGTGTTCCACCGTTACTGTGACAACTATCCACCGTGAACAAAAATCCATGACCTTCTGCCGGTGGACAACTACCGACCACGAAGACAGGAGACGAGGAGGGGAAGAGAACCCGTGTGCGACTTTAGCCACCGCCGTCGCCGGTTTCCAAGTGACGCGAGGCGACGTTCGATAGAAGAAAAAACGTGTAATCGACCAATGTAGCGTGCCTCCATGCTCGATTCTGGCCTCTCCTACGTAATTTCCGGTGTACGTAGTTAGCTTGACAAACTATAATCATTATTTTCGTCTGTCCCGCGACATTTTTGTTGCCGGACACCCCGCGCGACGCGATAACCAACGGAGACCCGTTATTCAGTCGTCTTACCTTGCACGGTGTTCGCGGGAGAAAGAATCGCGATTCTTGCAAAAATTGTTTGTTAAGTTTCGCGGGGATCAAGTGGCTTGTTCCTGGATTCTCGCGGAGATACGATCGACAGGTTTGTCGAAGATTTACAAAGATTATCGGGGGAGTAAATTACGCGGTGCTTAGACGTACGTGACATTATGCATTTTAGTCGTTCCAAAGATTCATTATCAAAATGATCGTTTACTAATATGGAAAATAATCCTTTCCAACATTGTCTAAAAATTTTTATATAATAGTCACAGCAAGTTAGGATTGGAAGATAAAATTAGGAATGAAAATATATTACAAGACGAACTGAAATATGATTATAATTCTAGTCAATTCTTTATATTCATTTAATATAGCCATTATTGTATTTCACGTTTTTTGCCCAGAGACAACAAATCACTTAGAACGTTTTATCACCTGTAAATCATCGGCTAATTCCATAAGAATCATTTCACTGGCCGCGTAATCCTTCGGAGAGGATTGGACAGTCGCCCTGGACAAAGGCCAAAGCGACGCGAGGGACAGGACGTCCGCTTGAAATAGTAACGAAGGAATTATCAGCGCGGCCGTGGTAGACGTCCAAGGCGAGGAGGAGACAGTCGGAGTCGGAATGATTGTAGCGTTTCGCACGGTCCGGTCCGTGCAACGCAACGGTGGCCTGTCGCGATGGCGGCTGCCACGGTAAGAAAACCGCGATGCCACGATTGCCACGTCGCGTCGGTCACGGCGTCGTTCCGCGCGATCGATCGCGCGTAGAGACGAGGGGCGGCAGAGGGAAGGCAAAAAACGAAGAGCACGAGGGAGGAAGAGAGAGGAACGGAGGTAGAAAGACAAATGGAGAACGGCAGCCGGCTCGCGTGGGTGGCTGTCCGTCCGTCCGTTGCTTCAAACTGAAGAGCGTGGCGCAGAAATATTGTCCCGTCGCGGATTATACGGCTTACGTAACCGGCAAACGGATCACTCGCAAAATAAACAGCGAACCGTTTCGCGACCTTACTTCCTGAGATTCCGCGAGCGTTCCGCCGCACTGACAGGTATCGTCGCGCGCTCGTTTCGAGAGCTTCCACGCTTATTTTCGTCGACGCGCTGTCGCGTTCGAGACACTCGCCTCCGAGTTGCGTTCGTCGGACGAGACGATTACTGTGGTGTAAGTAACGACAAATGAGTCTTGTTCATGCGCGGCCACAGTGAATTTCAAGTTGCACAAGAATTGGAATGTTCGAAATAGGATGACAGAATGGGTCATAAAGATTAATCAATCCTCGACTTTTTTATACGAACTACGAGCAACATTTATAAAATATTGACATTCACACGTGTATGAATTATTGCAATTCTATATCTATATTTCATATTCAATTTTATTATTTTAAAATGATTAAACGTACATGCCTTAAGGCTTATAAGAATGTGCATTAAAATCACGTAATAATTGGAACTCTGATAAATAATAATAATTGTGAACAACTCTGGGAGGAAGCACCGGCGCCATAGCGCCGTTCTTCACGAGACAGGGACGAAAGACGAATACGTTAGCCGGTGTTCTCGCCTAGGCATAATTTTCTAACCAATTTTACCTCTCCTCCTATTCTCAGATAACGGCTGGTCTCAGTCAGCGATCGCGTTAAGCGAACGCCGCGCAGGGTGGCAATAACGCCGTCATCGACGCCGGCTTAGCTCGTAGCAGGGCGTTACAGGCACCGGCTCGCGGAATTACGCTTAACGTCTCTTGCCAGAGGAATGCAACTAAAGCGAGCGCCTTGACGATTCTTCGCCGAAGAAAACGACTCCGGTGGAAAGAGAGGAACGTACGATTAACCTTCGAGAAAAGTGAAACTGCGGGAGGAGCTAACAGTTCGTGGAGGAACAGTTTTCAAACCAAACGAAATATAAGTTTTGTAGAAAATTATAATTATCAATAAAATTCGCACTTGTATGAATATAATTTATGAAACAGGCTTTGATAATTATGTTACGAGACTTAAAACAGCGAAATATATAATCAAAGACTATAAATTTGTTGAACCAGGGCTGAGTAACTAGAAGAATTCCTTTGGTCATTGCAAAATGATATTAATCGTCCTTTTTTGACAAACAATTCTATTCCGAGCGACAGACTTCCGGGTAGGGGGCGGTGTTCTTTGCTCTGCTTGGAAAGATATATCGCATTCATCTTGTATCAAAATGATTTATCCCCTGACAGATCTCTAACAAATTTAGCATACTTATTCCTACAAAAATTCTGTAATTGATCTCTCAGATCCTCTATAAAGATAAATTCTCCTCCATACAATTTGAACTTTTTTAAAACGATTCTAGTATAATCACGAAAATATACTGACTAGGGCAATAAAAGAGAATTAAACAAAAATCTTGCCGCAGAGGAAACGAACATACTAGCTACGAATAGCGTAGCCAAGAATTTGTCAGGTAGGTCGGATTGCAAGGTGGAGAAACGAATGCCGCGGAACGAAATGGACGGGTCTCGTCGGGTTCCGTTGTGTTGTCTGAAATAGCCACGACAGTTTGGCATGACGTGTACACGTGTACCTATTGTTCGCTGAATCCCGTGGCCACCCACCTAAGACCGCGACTCTACACGCGCCGGGCCGGAGAAGAGCAGAAAGATGGAGTAGATCAGAGAGAATGCCAGGCAGATATGAAATAAAGGTGGACATGCGGAGCCTGTTCGTTTGCCGAGCGCGAGAGATTCACCGCGTTCTCCGGCGCATGTATTATCTATTATTACGTCCTCGCCAAACCCCCGCGACTCCGACGCGACGGTACGTCTTGACGGACAGCACGACGGACAGGTTTCTGCCTCCTCCGCCTCCCTCTCTTTCTCAAACGTTCCTTCGTTTCTTTTGCTCGTTTCGGTCCATGTGTTCCTTCGCTTGTGTACCCGCGACATTTCATGAGTATTAACAAGGCTACGATTCCCTCCCAGCAACGACTTTTACGATTTTGATAAATTTATAACAAAACTAAATATTGAAAAATTACTGGTTATAAAAACTTATCAATTGCTTTATTTAAGTTAACTGATTTTGCAAACAATTTCTTTACATTGAAACTGTTTATGGAATAGAGTTACACTGATTCGAACTGCGAACGAGTTTTCCACTCTCTACGCTTCGAGCTAACCAGGCAACCTAATCAGGATCTTCGAATCAACGGAAATAACACCTTCCACGTGCAGAGCCATTGTTTGCTGCTCTATTTTCCGTTCGCGCGATCTCGTTGCGAGGGATATTGGACTTGGGACGCGATATCAATCTGATCTACCGAGGTACAAATGGATTGCGCTGAGCACAAATGGAGAACCGGCGGTCTGATAGCGACCCGTTCGTAAATAAAGCGAATCCAATAGATAGGTAGCTGGATGATCTCGAGGTAGGAATGGGTACTTACTTATGTACGCCGGCGATGAGTAGGGAGGTTTTATTTTTCACCCTGCACCCGGTAATCTGCCGGAGTGATCTACATCTGTCTTTACGTGGACCACTGGCGCGTTCCTTTGTGCGCTCTATGGTGGGTGGCCCCCGGGTTGAATGAACAATAGTACACGTGTACTAATCATGCCAAACTGTCATGTTGTTTCTAGCGGAACACAACGGAGAGCAGCTTGTGTTCTCCGTGGCGAGACGCGGTGCAGCGGCTACCTCCCACCAGTTGTTACACGGTTACACGCGGTGCGCGTTGTTTCTCCGTTTGATCTAATCTGACGAGCACGATGATGGATCGCGCTTTTTCACGGGCATAATGAACTCGTTTCGTGAGCCGAGCAGCCTCGGCCGGTTGCCCGCGTGTATCCACGCACGTACGTACGTACTTATACGTGTGTGTCTGTGTGTGTGTAAGTATTGTACATGCAGTACGCCGAGTAACCGCGCGACTGGCGTTTTCGAAAGTGACCGAGCGCGGAGAAAAACGTGACAGAGATATGATCCCGTGGCAGATAATCGTTGGCCAATAGAAAACGCGACGTGTGGTCCAGCTAGGTAGACAGGTAAGTAGGTACAGCGCACAGGGTGAGTTCATCTATTTCTCTCCACGTTGCTGCTCTCCATTTCCCGTTTCTCCTCGGAGAACAGTTGTACACCCGATCATGGTTTACTCTTTTCTCGGGTAAAGCCTGATCGAAGTACATTTGAAAACAGTTACTCGTAAGGCTCGACAAATCTATGTATGATCGTATATTTTAAGTTCTATCTACGTGAATCAATTGTGAAATGAATACATTTTTTATTACTTTCTACGAGTAAAAAATTTTTATACCTTCATTTAATGCATAGAACGTATTTTACAGTTAATAATAAAATGTCGTCAAATCGTATGAAGTTATTAATTAGTATCTAACGACTGATATGATTAATCATATAAGAAAATAATTGAGTATAAGATTAAAGCTCCTATTTCGTTGAAACGTTAATTAATACAATTTATGTATTAAGCAAGGATAGAGTTTAGTATTAGAAATTAGGCTGGCCTGGACTTAGATTAAACTGAAGATCGCAATTTATTATATTTATTATATTTATATAATTTATATCATTTATTTCTTTTTTTTATGAAACCACAAAAATGACAAAGGACGAGATAGCTTTGGAACAACGTGCGTTCATACCAAACATGTTGCATTATGTATCCAGGATAATGTAAGTGTTAATTCGTAACGGGAGGAGAATATATTTTGAAATTTTGATTACTAAATTGCGGAACGATTATTCTGGAGTTGCGGGGGAAAAGTTATTCTTCGTCTCCCGTTACTCTTTCCTTTATCCTCGTCTTTTCCTTTTCCCCCTTTCACCCTTTTTTTCTCTCGCTCTTACCTTTTTTCAGCTTTATTACTTTACAGCGTCGAAACGCGAACTGGTAATTGGACCGTAATCATCGTTATTGACAATTTTACGAGCGACCATACGCCGATGATCGTTTCACGGCGTAAAAGAAACGCTGCAGGCCAGACGCGGGGCTCTTTTCTCCCGCCACGGCTTGTTCATTTACATGGAAACTGTAACCCGCAGATCGTCCTGCTGCACTCCTGCAGGCTTTATTGACAACTGTTTTTTCTCTATTTTAATAAAAAGCCTTTGGTGGTACTTGAAATCAATTGGTGCATCACCTGCAGGGAACTCTATAATAATATCCCTTTGTCATGTGATGAACTGTTTGATATTCAATACGATATGAGAATAAAGATATATGACATTAATTATTAATCCATAATAATATACTAGAAGTTGTGACACCAAAAACATGAAAAGAAACTTTAAATGAGTGCGAATTTATTTCACTTACCATATTATTGATTGAATGCAACTCAATACAAACTCACATTTAAAAAATAGAAAATAAATTTATTAAAAGAAGTGTCATTCTCCGATTTTGACTGATAAAACTTCTTTCTTTTGGAATTGAACAGAATATTAGGAAAAAATGCGTGATGATGATGCCGACATTTGCACGAGACGCAGCGACGCCGAAACCTCGACGAAGACGGCAACAACGATATTTCATCCGCGACGACGACGGGCCCGACGTGGGGTATGCGATGGCGAACAACGCTTCGCGATTATGTAACCACGCATGAAACTAATATATCAGAGTTGTACGGCTTTGTAGCAAACTTAGACCGCGCGTCTCGAGCCAAGCCTCCCTGATCCGCGAGTGCCTTCGCAGAAAGAACGCGTAAGTAAGAGACTCGTCTGCTATACATTTCAATCGTTATGTGTATACAATTATTTGAAATTCCATTCTGTGTAATATTAGTATAAATTGATTCGTTGAAATAGAAAATGTTAGGATAAATTTATTGGCAACAATTAAAACAGTTAATTCCTGCACTAAAGTAGGCATGCATTTTATCCAACTGATATAAGATTTCAGATATTTAGCTATTCAAATTGATCGATCGATTAATCTTCGATTGACGATTAGTTTCTGTTGATCGATTGAATTGTACGGTCGCAAATATTAATTAATCAGTCAACCAGTGGAAGAATTTAATTTATTAGTGTCCCTAATACTCGTACTCCGGGTCAAAGTTCAGTAATTAAGGGATATTCTCGTTTTTAATAATTTTATTATATAATTACAGTCATGAGAGCTATCATCATCATCTATCCATAAATAATAAATTTGTTTATATGAAGTACACTTTTATTTATTCTTCATATCTTTTCTAACTGCTTGCATACTTATGTTTCCTATGAATATGTAAAGCTTGCTGATTCCTAATCGAAACGGGAAACGTAGTATGAAAGATTTGGTAGTTTTACTGAGAAACGAGGTATGTAAGTACATATATAGGTAACGAACGCGGTCCGGCACGCACTAAAAATAAGTCCGTTGGTCAAGTTCATTAAGGAAGGACTTTATAACACGCGAGCGAGAGGATAATATCGATAACCCGTTCGCCGTTTGCTGCGCGATGGAAAAAGAGAAGAGAGCGACGGGATACGACAGGGAAACCAGGGGAACGACCACGAGGCCCCAATAAATAAGACCTCCTCGTTCGATTTTGACAGCGTCGTGAGAGGAAGAATTTTTTCGCGTGGCATGCGCAGACCGGCGGGAAATAAAAAAAAAACGGGAGAAAATCGCGGGACATCTGTTGTCTCGGAAGGCGTTTTAACGGAGGACCCAGACGACACGTCTGTCTCCCTCTTTCTGTCCCGTCCCGGTTTCCTTTCCCGTCCCACACGCGCACCTCCTCCTTCGTTGCCCGATATTGTTCGCACGCATCGCGAAAATGCGGATGACGCTCTCTTTTTGCTGGTGCGCTGCGGCGACCGACCCCGGGATAAAGTGTTTAGTCTGACTTTCGCAAGGGGGAGAGATTCCCGAGAGCACGGGGAATTTCGGAGAAACGCAGCCCGAACGGAGCAACGGAGACGAACGAACCCGGGCCGGAACGGAGACCAAGAAAAAGAAGTTTCCGTATTTTTAATGCTCGTTAAGCCTTCGTTTCGGCTGGCTCGCGTTTCGCCATTCTCAGACGACGCCTACATCCCACGAACACATTAATATTCGCATTAAAAACGGATTACACGACCGGCGACATAGATTCCGCGATTACTACCGTGCGTAAATATCTACTTATTCCATTTTACTCCGGCAGTCTCTCGTCCTCTGCTGAAAATCCATTGTCTGACTTTAACGTTCGAAAAGTTATATTATTTCAATTTCTGCACGTCTTCTAATAATATTTTAACAAATGTACATATATTACTCTTTGCTTAAATAATATCCTGATGAATATAAGAAAATGAAACATTGATCAATCCTTAAAAGGATCACAACTTCTGTGTTTATATAATTTTAGAAAATAATAGGATAACACAGTTTTCATTAAATACAAGAAATTCATAATATCATTTCGCTTAACACGTATTGTAAAAAGAAGAGACCAAGTTATCGGTGTACCTTAGTGCGATGATATTAACACACCAACGTCAAAGAGGGAACAAAGAGGCTCGTAAAGCCCCGACGTCAGTCGTCGGGCGAGACACCGGGTAACATTTGTCCAGGATTCTTTTCCACATCATCAGGGAGGCATTCTGCGGTCTGTACGTAGTACATGCATGCATGCATATAATACAGTGTCAGCGCGTGATACCCCGTCTCGGGCATCGTCGCGTCGCGTTTCTCGATTTTAGGGTGTGCCTGTCGTTGCGGCTGCATTAAAGTCCGCCTCGCATGCTCTTCTTGTACCCACGCCCGCCGCCGCACCGCGTTGTCACTCCCATTGTGCAAAGGGACGTGGTGCGACATGCAGGCATGCGACAATGTGCTCACAAGATTTAGCGGCAACACCCACGAGGCAGATGCGTTAAACTGCGTTAAAAAATCGATTCGCGCAAATGCCAGATCTATAGATCCTCTAATTTGTCATTGAGTCAATATGCAAATTCCTGATTTGCGAATAAAATAATACTCCATGAATGATGCGAAACTGAGTTGAATCTTTTTACATAAATCTCCATTTAATGTTTCAGCATAATTTATCTCGTACCATTACATACGTCTATTAGCACAATTATGTATTTGTACATAAAACGCACGCTCACGTATTCATGTAAAACATTCTCCACGGTAACCTGTCAAAATTCTGTAAAAATACGATGCATCTGATCAGACATGGTCATTGACAAGCGTTACCAACCGTGCTTGTACATGTCACTCCTCTTTTTGTTTGCTCAATGGCAATAATGATAACGACGATGCTTGACACTGCATATGATGGATCGTATTTAAGATCGTATTAGTATGACTGAACGAATCGCGATTGGACTGATACGATCTTGGTGCAAGTCAGAATTGTAATTCAAGTAATCCTAATCTTCGCTGACCCAAATATTTTCTATCGTATGAAAAAAATATTGTTTTGATTTCGCGAAGAAAAAATGAGAAAACTGACGAAGTTACGGCTGTTATCGTCATAGAAATCTCGAGACTGTTAACTGTAGATGCGAAATATGCGTAAGATGCTGAATCCAAAGAAAATGATTTCATGCAAGATGAAAAACTATGAGTTTTCAACGTGAACCTTAAGTAGCCACTGATACCAACCAGCAATCAGAAGTCAGAGCTAATAATCTCGTTCAGACAGAGACACGGTAAATAGAATGTATCCTCTCTTATCTCGAGTATTCTCTACCCCGTCATCTGACTATGGATGAATTATGGGTAACACTTAAAAGAAGATTTGCCAAGCGACCGCAAAAAACTAGAAACGCCCGTTTTAAAATGGCAAACGCCGCTTTAACTCGATTGCCGGCTACAAATTGGCCGGTGCGGTGGCCGAAACGCTCTAAAAGCCGGGGCCCTAAGAAACGGCACATTTTGTCCTCTCCTTAACTGCTCGTAAATAATAGTTTCATCAAACGATTCCTGATCGAGCCTGTCGATTGTTCGAAAGTCGCTGCGATTCGTTTGACGGTTCGACGATTCCGGATCAGATGTGTACACGCATCTGTCTATATCCACAAACTGTAATTAAGTCGTGGCGAGGGATCAACGTGTAATGGGATTATAATGATACCGCTTTAGACTTTCATGCCAACATGCCTACGCGGACTGGATGGCTGGTACGCGCATTCTAGTCGTTCCCCAGCGATAAGCATTAGTTAATGCGGTGAACGTTTAATTGATGGATGGATGAATTTCACGATTTCCTGTTTTCATTACCGGATGCGGTAAACGTAAATTATGTTAATAATTGACCTATAAAATCATTAGGCGCAGAGTGTATCTACCTTTTTATAAATCCGTTAAGTGCCTTCAAGATTATTGGGCCATTTGTTGCAAATGCGCTCTATCCCGTAAATCATTTCCTTCACGAACTGTATAATCGCGGTACGCTGGACTCTGGAGAAAGAAGAGGTAATCGAAATCGCGGCTTGTTCACCACAGAATTATTAGCGGTGACGACAGGGCGGCCGATAATAATTCAGAACTGTCGCCGGCTCGTGGATTTCCGCGCGGCGCGAATTAACACCTCGTTTCGAGACAAACGGAAACCGAAAACACCCACTAAACGTCACTCCGCGGCACGCGTCGTAACGCGCGGAAACAAATATCCAACGGCCCGACTCGCCTGAAATATGTTATTGTTATTATGTTACCAGCATCATCTAATTTTCCTGCATGGACTCCCCCCCTAATGAATGGATACGGTTGACTGTACGTTTTCTCTGTTCTGTGGAACGCTTCTGTTGGCAGCCTCGATCAAACTGTATTCCGAGCATTCCGTATTCCCAGGTTCTAATATTTTACTCGATTCTCAAGTACCAATTTTATGCAATGTTTAATTAATTATTTACTGTTTATTAATGTATTTGTTTGAAGTTCTTTTAACATTGCGAAGGATTATTTATCAATTTATACAGTAATTATTAGACAGACAAAAGTGTTATATAATAATTTTAATTAATAATATTGTATATGATTGATAATATTATAATGTATATACATGGGGCAATAATTATATGTATACGAGAAAAATCTCTGACCAACAGGTTTAACTCGAAATCCCAATAATACATTGAATAATGAAGAAGGAAGACTATGATTATGCATCATTAAGAAGCTGGAGAGATTGATAAATCTCTTGGTAACCTCTTCGAAAGGATCGTAGGAGGCCACTAATGGCCCGGAATGGCACTCGCAACAGCTTCTTCATCGATGTAAACAACCGCTAAACTCACCGGGCGCGGTGCGCGTTGCCAAAGTGCGATCGTATTTTTGGAACGCTCTCAGCGTCAAGGCGTATCGCGTCAGCACGCCCTCGCCTCGAATCGTTCGCGGTGGTAAGCGTTGGCAGATAGAGTCGCATGAAATAACTTTCGCCTCTGTTCGTTCGACAACGTTCGAATGCCTCTCGAGCCGACGCGGAGACACAAACGAAATAAGTTAAGATGCGAGAGAATGAAATTCGTTTTCGTCTATCTCGAATACTTTAGGAGTAATCGATTAATTATTTCGTCCATCGTCAAATCAGACTTAACAAGTGGAGTTCGAAGGGAATTCCATTTTTTTTTTTCTGCCAACTACAGCCACGTACAAACAGTCGAATTAAAATTGTATCAGATAATTTATATGTACCATTGTAGCAAGTCAGTGAACGACTACAATGAACAATTAATTGCATACATATAACTATGTACCGCATGTGATGTACATAACATATTTGTGTAATATAATTCGATCATACATGACTTATATAATTTTTAATAAAGCACGAACATTAGTCATGTTAGCTCCAGCAAGTGTAGGTAAATATGTACATAAAACACCTTTTATGGATTTCTTAATTTACGTCAAGTAACTTCCCGAAAATCTGATTGAAATTGAGTACCTGTACAGCGGCCTTAAAAATTAAAAACCACGAGGCAAGTCACGATCTCATTACGTTTAGCCCGCCGGATGTCTTAATAATTTTTCTGCTGCCCGGCATATCTTTTGGTAAAGCAGCAGCTTTTTCCCTGCTAACGGCTACGTCGCTTCGGTTTTTATCGGGTCTGATGCGAAGTTAATTGGTTCTCCGTGTTGCAACCGAGAGCGTCGCTACTGTTAAAACCAATATAACGTTTACGAGTGCACGTAAGATGGTCATAAATCAAACCGCTGAAAACGAACGGAACGATACCATTTGTTCTGGGAGCTTCGTGTCGCTTCTGCGTTCGCCTCGGCACCCTCTCCGCTGGCCTTGCAACACGCGGTATGTCGAAAATTTTATATATATATCGATACGTCGTCGAGGAAAAGTAACTAACGACCGAGCCTCGCGACTGTTTCTAACCGGGGGAAAAAGCGCGCGCGCGTAAATCATCGCGCGTGGCCACGAATTCGCGAGCAGAATACTCGCCTAACGAGGCGTCGATTTCAATTTTCCTATTTCTGAGAACACGAATGCGGATGGTTAACGAGTAGCCGCCGATCTTTGGACCCAGAATCTCGTTCACCGATGCCGATAAATCGCGTTCGTTTGAAATTTAAACTGACATAAATTTCAAACGAATTTCTCATCAACACACTCAAACTGTAATTTTTTTATTCTGTGTATTATAAGATGTATTGTAATTTGAAGATGTGGAGGTTGATAACTTTGACAACTGTTGATTTGTTTGGTTAGTTAAAATAATTTCCGTGGATTGTATATGACTGAGGAATTAATGGAACGTAGCTTTGTCTTGGGTACACAATGATTATGTCTAAATTGGCGCTATTTTTAAGGCTGAGTCCTCCAGAACGCGGCCCGTCGTACCGCCTTCTGACGTTTACGACCATTAAGAGAGCCATAAATTTCGCGGACGCTTTTTGTGACTTACTGTGTATACGCATTTAAATAAACTTCTTTCAAAAACGTTAATTATATAAACTTAACGTCTCTGTTGCATCGTTTCAATTCCACGACTTGTAACCAATCAACATCAAAATCTATTACATCCCTCCCTTGAATATAAATCACAATACCATTAAATATCAATTACGTTCTCCAAAAAGTATTTTACGTACTAAATCTGCATTAACATAATTTGTTCAATTATACAAATACGTTCTTCTTTCAACAACTTTCCATTTACTAATATGAGTTGTTAATTATTTAAATACAAGCATTGTTACTGTCCTAGTTTAAAGTATTTCAAGATGTTCAAATTATTTATGACACGAAAAGTTTTATAATTAAAAACAGAGCAATTATAAATAAAAAATGTGCCATGAGATACTTGCTATACATGTAAGAATGTCAATAAAATGGAAAGAAGCGGGAGAAAGAAAGAGAATGAAATATTGGAAAGCAACTCTTCCATTTAGCGGACCAATTAGGTCCGACTTTCAAGCGGATCCAGTGATCGCCGCTCCGGTTGGACGCAGTCGTAGACCACCGTTCCTGTCTATTATTGTCATCGGAGTTGCAACAGGAGCGCGACGAGTCCTCCGGTACATTCATCCGCGTTCAAGAGATCGTCACGCAGGCTCGTTCACTAGTGTTCACCATAGCGATTCATAGTCTCGCGGCTGTTCCATTAATGAGGGGTTCCTCGTTGTGGCTAGCCGCCGCTGTTATTATAGCCGCTCATAACAGTCGGCCGTGGTGGTGGCCAGTCGGTTTCGGACAGAAATCTCTGCGGTGCAGTCGTGTCGCGCGACTATGAGGCATTGAGCGTCTATTTTCACGCAGGCGTCGCCGACACCGTCGTCGCTCCTTGTTGCGCGCGATTCGCGCGCAAGTATCCACTGGATACTTGGCCCGTGGCGATAATTAGAACCGCACGAGAAATAGAATTGAATATCTACGTAATATTATGGAGTTAAATACAGTTATAAAAATTAGCTGAACGAAAGGTTGATGACGTTTAATGATCACGTTTGTATAAGTAATTCAGTTTCTGTACATTGTTTCGAAATCTAGAATATCAAAAATGTGACACACTCATGTATTTCTTGATCTAGAGCTCGAAAACTTCATGCTTTTTAAAATTCTGTTCAGTAATAACAATCTTGTACATATGTACGTACATAACTTCAAGATCGATGGTTCTAATCTTTGAAGACTTGAAACCTCAAGATACTAACACGTACACATGTAGAATGAACGTAAGTCTAGAGGTACTTTGATAAAATTCTCAACTTATTGAGAACTCACACGAATCAGGACATTTAAACGAGGTCCGTCGCGTCACGTCATTCAACCGGTTGCGAGGTGTGGTTGGTCCTGGCAGCCGACAAACGCTTGTACTCCGTAATTATTTGATAGAGGCGGCAGTTAATCGCGAGAAAGCTGCTCGGGGAAGGTTGTACGGTTTCGTTAATCCGCTACGAGTCACCGGGATGATACGCGCGAGCCAGTTTACAAGCGGGCCCTCGCTCGCGGCTCGTTCGCGCAGCATCGTCGTGTCGCGTCGGCTGTCATAAGTGTCGCTAAGTGACCGCGAACGTCCGCGAAGCTGAGAGCCGGTTGTCATCCCGCGACGGACACCGGGCATCCTTTTCTCGTTGCCGAGCCTAACTATACTACCGCTAATTATATCTACCTTTAATACTTCAATTATCATTTTATTACCAGCCTCACGCGCTACCGAGTCTTTTGAACACGCTTCTCTTTCCATTACCGATACCGATTTACGTATTTCAATTGGCTGCGTTAAGGCTGGATCAGGACGACGACGACGACGGATTCGTTTTATGGTCCCAGCCACCGGAATCGGATCTCCGCTGTCAGGGCAGGATTAGTCGTCTCGCTTGATCGGATTTTTTCACGTGGTTCGAGACGGTGTTAAATTAAATGCGAATTCAATCAAATTGCAAATTAAATTGCAAATCCCAACGAGAGCCAGAAGTTTGTCCCGTGTTCCCGGTGTTGAAATTCGCTATTCATTATACATATAAAAAGACACGTAGTTATTCATTAACGTCATTCAGGATTAGCTGAAAAACGCTGTCTCAAGCAAAACACGTGTGTCGTCCATAAGATAATTGATGGTACTAGTCAACGCGTTAAGTGCTTCTCATTACTAGAATTTCAGTAACCAATTCGCTACTTATTCCAACCGGAACTCGTTCCACGGCGTAGGTACTTAATAGCGTTAAATTCGCTCGACAACAGTACCTTTGTCAACTATTTTCGCGGATCTGTTTGGCCAATCGGATTAAACTCATAAATCTCGTTCCCCATCGCGACTAACATTCCTGCGGCGCATTATCGCGCTGCCATTGTCGTGGGTCGGAGCGACATTTTTTTGCCATCGTTTCTCGAAGCCGAGACGCCGACGCGTCTGTCGCCCCAGCCGTGGAAAGGGCGAGGGCGACGGCGGCGGGGATAGGGGGGCCGAATTAATTTACTCGAAAACTTTCGCACGTAATACAACGTGGCAGTCGTGGCGACGAGGAGCAGAAGGCCGCGGGGCGAGCAACGCGTGGCGACGAGCGGAGAGGCAAAGAGAGAAAATCCGGCCCAGACAGTGGAGGGCGTGGGAGATACATTTATAAACTCTCCTCCGTGAGCCTTGGAATTGGCTGATTTACTGGCCACGGAAAGAGATCGTCGTGTCGCGTCGTTCGTTCGCTTTAAAGAGAACGGCCGCGACTCGCCGGGGCCAACTGGATCGCTCCCGTCGAATCGCGGCTCTGCTCTCCTTAATCGATCGCCCGTGAAATTGACCAAACCAACTACAAGATTCGAACATGTTTTAGAGTCCGTTCATCAGACATTCCATAGGTTTTTCACTTTTTCTACAGAGGATTGTAATCGTCTCCTATCTTAATGGCTTAATTAACGATTAAGAAGTTTCTCTATTAAATGATCATAATACCTCCGAAGACACTATCTTGTAGTTTAGATGATTGTATGTAATTTAATAACAGGCCTCGTACTCCTGCTTTATCTGACTTGAGAGTCACATTTATTTATGAGTAGGTATTAAACGCTTGATCAATTGATTAACGTTCGTATCAACGAAACGGAACCTGCGGTACCATCTGGCTCTTACCTCGCACGCGAGCACGCCGCTACGTCTCGCGACGGTTATTTCTAAACCGGTCGGCGGGTTCTTTCGTAGGAGGCACCCGGAAGTGTCGCCGAATTCACCGGTCAGAGAGTCACGTCCACCGAATGCCACGAGAATATGGATACCTATGCGAGCAAGCGAGCGTGCACTCCGTACGATTCGACGGGGCCAAGAAGACGTCGCTTCGCCACCGCTTTGTATCGGTCGCGCCTTAACAAGCCGGTTCCATTATTCCCGGGCGTATTGTTAATACGCCCGCGTGGATTCCATTAAGCCAACAAATGCCCGCATACATAATCTCGCCGGAATCCGAGGCGTTGAGTACGATTCTCGTGGACAGATTGTCCTCCCGATTGTTTCGTCTAGCAAACTAAAGATTGTTGCGTCTGCCGTATATCAAGTTCAACCCGTGGCGAGCAGCTGAAAGATGGAAATATGTTGCGTCGCTGAAAGGGATGAAGTGTTTTCTTCATACGAATTTACCTTCAAATACTGTGTACTCCATTGTTTATAGAGTAGTCACACACGATTCGAGAAATAGAAGAATTGAAGATGCATGAATTCAGAAATTGTTTAACGAAATATATATATATGTATATGAAAATAAAAAAGCCTATTGACGTAAGCTGGATTTACAATTGATAAGCTAATTTTGTTTCATTGTGCTGTGATCAAAGTAAAAAATTTCGAGGTGTATATGAATTACTTCGGCGTAACAATCACTATACAATTTTAATGACGTGGTTTTAATCAACGAAAGTAAGCATGAGTGGAGACGTTCTTTTGACGCCGCGAACAGAGGAAGAGCGGAGGGACGTGCCTTTGTAATTGTTGGCCCGTTGTCACCGATTCGGAGAGGCGTGAGAAATGAAATATTGTAGTCGGAGGACCGCGAAAGAAACGATGTCTTAATAATTTGATCGACTATAAATATTAAAGTGTCGTGACGAATAAACTTGTCGAGCCACATACGCCCGAGACACCGCTTTCACAACGCTCAGCGGGTTAAACTTTCGCGTACACCGTGACGGTTCGATGAAATCACTAAACCTGTTCGCTTTTGCTAAACGAGCCGTTTCACGTGTCTTTCATTGTCGTTTGAAATATATACGACCCGAGCCTCGCATTATAACGTATAAACTTTTCCTGTGTAATACGTTACCACGCGTCGCTTCACTGATAAAAGCGAAAAGGTCTTAGGATACCGTTACCTCAAACTCAATTAAGATTCGTCACTAATTTATGTTAATTGTGTGACTTAACAATTAATTAGCTATCTCGTGTTTCAACTCTAATGTATTTATCTTTTTTTTATGATAGGGAAGATATAAATGCTTAGAGGCAGTTTTTCCTGTTTAGTTTTATAAGAAATATAATGTGTAATTATTGACAGAATGTATTTTTTATAGATTAGATTTATTATTCACTAATTCACTAATAACCGTCCAAAGTGTGTCGGAAAACTTAGGAAATATTATTGTATGTTTACATACCCCATCCATCCGACTGACTTCTTTGATCAGTTTAATCTACATTCTCTGCAGGCGGCCAGTTGATGTTTAATTACGTTGAATAATTTCGCCGACGGTTTCGGGACCGTTCGTTCGATTACATACTGGGCAAGATTGAAACTCGACGATAAATTCGACGAGGAGGAGGAGGAGGAGGAGGAGGAGTAGGATGAAAGCAGTTCGGTCAGTCGCGATAACAATTTCGGCCGGCTACACCACTGAATGCCGCGCTCGCTTGTTACAGAATGCCTATGCGCGGGTGAACACGCGTGAGCCACGGCTCGCAGAAATAGCTGAACAAGGAAAACGGCGAAAGTGCGACTAAGTATGTTGACGAAGTGACCGCCGTTGGTACTTTGAAAATCTCAGCTGTCACGTGTCAGCGGCCGTTCGGTTTAACGCGTCATTGCGACATTCGCATCAAACGGCGGCGTGCGCGCCGCTTCTTGGAAAATTACGACGGCGGATTAGCATAAAAAATGGATTGTTTTCGGGCAACGACAGCCGCGTAATTATGACGTGCGCCCGGGATTATTTATCACGGCGGGCGCGTTAATGTCGCGGTCCGAGCCGTAAGCCGCGATTTCCGAAACGCATTTCGCCTGTCCACCCGCATGATA
This sequence comes from Ceratina calcarata, assembly GCF_001652005.2. Classification (NCBI taxonomy): domain Eukaryota; kingdom Metazoa; phylum Arthropoda; class Insecta; order Hymenoptera; family Apidae; genus Ceratina; species Ceratina calcarata. Next base: position 368,320 of record NW_017176917.1, on the reverse strand, counting down.
CGTGGCCCAATTTATATCACCGGAGACCGCGATTTGGCGAGTGTTCAGTGGTCGAATGAGATACGAAACCAAAACTCAATTAAGGAGTCATAAATATACATAAAACTAATTATGTATAAAAAATGATTCCTCTCTTAAATCTGGAATGGTGAAAATTTTATTCCAAAGTATGTATAAAAATCTACCTAATAAATAAAGTTTTGTATCCCACAATATAAATAATCGCCGATTCGAAGAATGTGAATGACGGGAACACGCGACACGTACGATCAAAGAAAAGGAAGGCAAGGCAGCCGGGAAATCTCGGACGGTCATCGGTAGCGCCTAACTAGGTACGAGATGAGACACCCTCGTTATTATATCGCGGAATTCCTTTCCGCGTTCGCTGCGTCGCGTTCGCTTGGCAATCGGTTATGGCAGCCACGAGGCGCGGTAAATCTCTCGGCGTGGTTACAACCGCCGGGTTTTACGTTGATGCACTATTTATAAACACGTGACACCGGGACTAAAGCGGCTGGTAGCTGGTGCTGGTGCGGGTGGGCCGACAGGCTCTCACAGCCCGAGTAGTTTCGTGTTCTCGCCTCTTCCCGTCCACCTGCTCGCGTGTACACGCCGCCGCGGCGACGCGGCCAAACCTCCTTATTCCCTTGCTCTCGTCCGCCTGCTACTACTTACACTCCCCGTATTCCTTTTCCCCTGTCCGTCTTATTAAATTCCGAACACCCGTGCCTGTTCCCTTTCCGTCGCTAGCTGCTTCCCTTATTTCCGCGGAAAAACGAACACGAACGTACGTGTCGTGTTTTCGCGACATCCTACTTCGCGTACAAGATGATCGTGCATCTCTAAGAAATTGTAGGAAGTCTTACAGTTTTTATACTCAGATTCGTGTATTAAATGAATTTCAATCTTGCAAATTATTTTGTATCCAGTTTTATGCTGTACGACTTTTGGTATTCCGTACAGCTTTCGAACATATCACTAATATCACTATATTGAAAAATAGAATAGACTGTTCCTCCATTTTTATATAATGCTTAAATAAATTTCATTACAGTAATATATCAGACTTGAGGATGGATTATGGAATTACGAATGATACAAGAGTAAAGCAGGAAAATAAAAAGCTTGGGATGAAGCAGGATCTTTTAAGGTACTCGTCACAGGTTAGCCTTTCGATACGAAAAAATGATCGTCGGTCGGTCGTCGTCGTAATTATATCGAGGCTACCGCGATACGGTGCCCACACCGTGTAGATCATATTTCTTGTCGGCTTTCTTCGTGCATGTATGTACACTCGCGCGGCCGCGCGAGTGAGACGTTCCGGAGCCGAGTGCATTAATCTCCGGCGACGGTTGCGTTAATGTAATCGTTTAATAAGTCCGGTTTATTAACTGCGACCGCTCTCATCGGCATTAATTCACCCTTTGCCTGCGCGAGAGTCAAGCAACCGAAAACCCGGCCGTTCTCCGCCGCTCGTAGAGATGAACGAACACGCGGAGGATCGCGCGCCTGTCCCTTGTCCACGCCTCGCGTGCAAGACGCGCTACGCTACGTTTGCCGCGACGCGCGTGTACCGTTGCAGGGCCTCAAAGGAGGGTGCCGTGATCAAAAGGCGCGAGAGGTTCGAGGAACCGCGGAACAGGTTTATCCTTGGCGAAACTGTGTCCCCCGCAGTGAAAAGATTCACGATCTCGCCCGTTCCTTCGCCTCGTGTTTTACAACTGCGTCGAAGTATTTGGAGAAACGGATGTACGCGATGCGGTGTGGAAAATTAAATTCGGAGAATTTGTAGAGCTCGTGAGGACTATATTGATAAAAGAAATCGTATCGTCATAAAACATCTACGATCACGTAGCTCTCGAAGTAACTGTGACAGGCTGGAGCAATTCTACTAGGTGAAAATGATCGTACAGGAAAAACATGTAGCCAAGGGCCAGTCGTGGCTATTAAGTGGCTCGGCAATCAATTCTCCCGGCGCGAATAATAATTTCCTTCCCGGCGCGCTATTAAAATCCTGTCTAATTGATACAAAACGCTGCGATTTATCTCGGCTCATTCGTGGAATATTAATTATTAATTGCGCAAACCGCCGGCCGAGCCGATCGATAATAATTCCTGTGCGACCGATAATGTAACCAAAATGGCGGAAAACGCGGCGATAATGGACAACCGACGCGACGAGACGCGGCGTCAGTCTCGCTCCGATGCAATCGGGTATGTAAAACTGGACGATTTTCTGTCACGGGTTACGCTACTCTCCCCGGACCCGATCCCAGTGCGATGTTCGCCCGCTCGGAAGGCCGTTAATCAACCAATTGCAATCATTGCGCGGCACAGGTACAATGCCGTTGATTGGTCGCCAGCTCGGTAACAGTCTCCTCGCGTGTCGCCTCCGTACACGCGACCAGCCAGTATCCGCTTTTAATAGCGTTTCAAGCCCCCCCGGCTAAGTATCTCGTCGATACGTGACGGGAATATCGTGCAATTCTTCAAAGTTAAACCAGAGGACGACTTGCGCGTATCATGATCTCATTTCACGATGATCCAGTGACTTGTATCTCGTTTTATACAGATACCGTTGATCAAGATCAACAATGACATGAAATCGCTTGTCTAAGTGCAATCTTCTCGTTAAATGCATCTCTCAGAAATACCTGATATTTAATTTGCGTAAATATTTGTTATAGAAAACTAATTGTAATTTTTTTTTTAATAAAAACGTCTTTTAGCGTAAAATCTTAATTAATTGAGAAACCAATTATTGAAACAAACTGAATTAGAAAAACTGATCATGGAAAATGAAACCAATTTATCAAGCAGCAGACTGAAAATTTTGCTTGATTTGTCGAAATAAGAGCGTCGCGATGCAGTGGCCAGCTGAGATGATGTATAGCCGCGATGGTAGGCGATACGCATAAATTTTCTTCCGCGTCTGGTTGCTCGTAAATAATCCTCCCCGAGTGAATTACCGTTTCGCGGGGATCATTGACGGGGCGCGTGTGGGTAGAAGAAAAGACGAAGACGGAACGAGAATGGAATCACCTCGACGTGACCTACGGCGGACGGTGGATCGCGTGAAAAGAAGTATGTAAGCGAGTAACGAAAGGGGCGCGCGATTACCGAAGCGTGCGGCCGACGACAATAAAAGACTTTAAACGCGTCGACGTCCGGTCCGTGGCAGTGCGGCGCGTTCCTCTTGTCTACGCGCGACGTTGATAAATAATCATCGGCGTATAGACGCGAGCATCTGCAGGTGTCGAGGCCCGCCGCCGCCGTCGCAGCGCGACGCGTCGTGACGCGACGTGACACCTGGTGCTGATTAACGAATCGGGGAATCGGTTCTGGTCAGGTAGAAGGCTAAACGGTCGGCTGAATTGCCGCGTTATTCTTGTAAACCGCGGCATCGTCGACTATCCAATTACCGGGCGAGGTGGCAAGACGCGTCTCTGGACGGGATGCACGCGTAACGGGCGAAAGAGGCGGACTCGGAATCGCGGCTTTTTTTAATCGCGCTGCCCGACGCCGTTAACGGCGGCTAATGAGCGTCCGGGAAAAAATTAATCGGTAAATTTGCCGTGGCATCGAGCCGGCTGCAAACTGCCTTCGTTACTTATCTGGATCACCGAATTTAACCATTACGCATGTAACATACAATCCCGTCCAGAAGTTGAAACGAAACGAAATCATTGACGGACTTCCCATTTTTTATGAGATTCTAAGTCAATAATGTCAATTGGTATTCCAGTGACAAGTACGCTCTTCTTATTTAGTCAACTTCCAGAATAATAGTTCAATATTGATAGTTCCATTTGGTTTACTGTTTTCATATATATTTTGATCTGTACTTTTTATTAACTGTTGGTTGACTTATGAATGAGAGTGTGTATCTGCAGAATTTTTCCAGTCGCACCTCTCCTGCTCCAAAAACCGGAGGGTCGTTATTAATCGAGCTCGAGTCGAAGACGGGTGAGAAATTTAAAATCGATCGATTAATTGACATTGCGGCGCAAGTAATTACGGCACGTCCAATGTTTGAGTAAGCGATTCGGTGGAACATTTACATTCTTTAATTACCAGTCTTATATAATGAGACGCTTCAAATTAATACCTCCCGTTGCAGTTCGCTCATTGCTTCCATAAGATACGTATTAATATCGGTGAAATCAATGGCCGAATTGCAGCTGATTTACAATAGATTGCGAGCATTAATTCTTATCTTTCATCATCAGCGATTTCTCTGTCAATATCTTAGTAGTTTATTTTTATACGCTTTTAGAATTATGTACATATATTTATATGTTATATCTATATAAAATTGTGTATATATGTTTATCGTTGAACAGGTACAGCGTAATTTTGAGTAAACATTTTTCAATTAAATGAGACATTTATTGCGAGACATCGGTAATAGTTGAAAAACGGGGAATCAGATCAGTAAGAGAATATGATACCTACACAATTTGTCGGACAGCCAGAAGTATCAGGAGAGGAATTAAATCAGACCAATCGCGTAACACTCATCGTCCTTCATCCTCTGTTACATTTGCGGTATCGTTTCTCCTTCCTTATGACTTCGACCGTGTAATTCACTCTAACAGCGGTGTTATTCGAAAAATCCGCATCTACCGACTTGATTTTTCCAAACGAAACACTCGGACAAGCTTGTCGTGCGCGATAAGATATCCGAGAGCGTCGTTCGAGTGTAAAATATCTGGAATAAATCCTCTTTTCAAAGAACGATATTAATACCTCAGCTGTTTATTCGTTTTGTTTAATGTGGCGGTTGAAGAAGTTGCAGTAATAAAAAGATTCCAGCAACTTGGAAATCCAGAACGTGCTCACTTCAGCGACACATAAATCCAGGTCACCTATACTTCATTTTAAATAACACTGAACCGCATATTAGACAAGGAAGTATTCTCTACCGTCACAATCATCCAATCGTACTGAATACGAGTACATAAGAGAATTTCCAAGCGGAGTCAAGTGACGTTGACTGAATATGAAAAGTATGAGACATGGAAACCGGAATAAACAAAGTCGTCAGTTAGCTGCGGGATCGCCTCCGATACGTGATTCGATTCGGACACGATGATTTTGGCAAAATTATCAAAAATTCTCTTGTGACCTTCCTCGCTCAAAAGTTGAGGAAATCGAGTGATCGTCAAAAATACACGTACTGATCAAATGCAAATTCGCGGTCCCGAGTTCGGTTCGTTTGGCACTGATCTCTGTGAATCGGGTCGGTACCGCGAGATTTGTTTACGCAAGCTCGAAAGGTAAAACGGCGTAAAAAATGGGCGTGAAGCAGGTGCCGAAAATGTCAGCGAGGGTAGTGAACGCCATCAGAAATCTCAGGGAGGCGCACGGTTCTACATCAAAGGAGATTATGAGTTACATCAATTCACACTGCAACGTGCCCGAGGTGGCTGTACAAAGACAAGTCAGTATTCGTGAATTATTTACACACAAGTATACTTTTATTTTTCTTCAGAATTATATATTTATTTGAATACTTCATCAGTTTTAACAATTAAACTTCAGTTTATTATTGGCAATAGAATTTCCTATTCCCAATTTGTCTATTTCTTTTATAAGATCATTTGTTATATTTAATGTATCGTTATATTTGTTATATGAAAGCTGTTAATTCTACTTTAGATGCAAGCAGCATTGAAACGTGGCCTTGAGTACGGTATCCTAAAAAAGAACAACGGACACTATTTTTTGAACACGGAGGCGACCGAGCCGCAATTAACGATCCCGGTCGAGAGGAGTAGACGAAGACGAAGCCGTAGACGACGTAGCCACCGTCGACGAGGCAGTAGACGACGTAGCCGTCGTCGACGTGGCAGCAGGCGTAGGAGGGGCAGGAGGAGACGCAGATCGCGGAGGAGGAGCGGCGCGGTGAGATCCAGACGGTCAGGTTGCACCAATTGCAGGTGCATCAAGCGAGCCAGGGAAGCGAACGCACTGAGCAACAACATGCTGGATCAAGAGATTCAGGCGCTCAACATATGCGCTTGCGAGAAAGAGAGCAACCTAGACAATCGGAGCAGAGAGAGCAAGAGCTGCGACGACAGTCTGAGCCACAGTCGATCATCGGCCAACAGCGATCGGGATGGGCCGATCGACGATCAACAGGCGCTTCACGATCAAGATTAATTGATCAGGAAGGGAAGAGGTCGGTTTGGAGACGAGCGTCGAGTACATCGTTAGCGGTGACAATCTCTCAGCGGACTCTCAATCGGCCGCTGTCGTACGGAATCGTTTGTTCGTGTCTTCGACCATCTAGTTCGTCTACTAGTGTCTAAATCGTTGAAAATATCATTCGAACCATTGCTCGTCCATTTTTATCAAGTGATACTGTTTTATACTCGTCATTTACTATTTACGATAATAAATTTACACTGTTTCTTTTAATGTGTGTTGTTCATTCTCCCGTCTCATAACCAATTCCCTTTCTTATAATTTAATATAATTTCTTCTAAAAAGTTTTATATTCTGTCTTTTCATTTCGGTAAATGAAATCGTGAATTACTTCAGACTTAAATGCGAAACCATGTGCTTCTTTAACTGTTAAAGGGCCTCTGAAGCAAGGGTTCGTTACCTTGACCGAGGTAGCTTGAATAAAACGGCCATAACTCTTCCAGCGGTGAGGTCGAGGTAGGTTAGAAAGGATCGAGAAGTGATTAGTGATATTTACCGGTGCCCACTGAGAGAGAGCCTGCCGATTCCCGGTATACCGGGTTCGGACTTCCCGCAGGGAGCCGCGGTACGCGTCACACACAATGCCGCGATATAACTGCTCCCTATTCTGCGTTAGGACTCTCTCAGAGGTCGACGTGACACTGGCCGACCAATTCATCGAGCTATATTAATGTGATTCTAACGGTGTGGTATCGGTAATAAAGAGTTTTTCTTTCGCTGTGAGCGGCACCGTATCTGACTTTCCAAAACTTCTACGGAGGTCCGTATCTACGGTAGCTCGATGAAAAGGACGCGTATCGTGACGTAAAATCTACCAGAGCCTATCTTGATCTGTGTCAATTCATTTACTGGGATGACGTGGAGTTTGCTCTTGGCAACAAGTGGATACGTGAGGCAACCTGTCATTATACGATCCACTATTGCGTACTTCAAACAATGAATATTGTTTAGACAATTCTGCTTGCAACGTGTAATGATAAAAAAGGAACACAGATTTAAGGATGTATTGGCTATACAGTCAATCCCAAAAGTTTATGTACCTTAGAAAAACGTATTTCTTATAATTAAAAAGAAATTAGAC
>NW_017176917.1:355193-360579 GCF_001652005.2 Ceratina calcarata | reverse complement strand
TTGTAGATCTCGTCGTCCTCTACAAGAAAGGTCTCATGCAATTTTTCCGTAAGTCCAGCGGTTTGGGAGTTATTGGCAAAAAACGAAAATGTCGCGAAATTTGAAGGGGTACCCCTTGGAAAAATCTCGGAAAAATAAAAAAATTTTTTTTTGTCGAAATATCGAAAAATATCGAAGTATATTCTAAAAAGCGTCAAAAATTGCGTCAATATGCGTCCTTGCATACTTAGTATAACACAGTTAAACTTGGTTAATGCTACCCTGAACAAAATGAATTTCCCTTTCGTTCAGTCGCGACGTTTAACCTGCGCCGCGGTTTCTTCGACGCATAAGTCAAGAGGTCGAGCAGTGGTCCGTGAGATAAGATAAACTTCGACAGAAAGAAAGGGAGAACGTTTCCCGCTTTCGCTCCCATTCAAGCGTTACACCTTATTTACTGTTTAACGAGCGGCGACTCCTCGCCTTCGCGCCGATAAGACGAAACGAACAAATTGAAAGGATGGGAGGGATAATTTGCAGGAGGGAGACCGCCTAAAAATCCGCGTTACAACGCGCCACTGACAAATTTACGAGTTCCACGCTGAAAGCCCCGTTATCGTTCCGTGTCCTCTCGCCGTGCGCTTCTCAATCTTCTTGCCTCTCCGATCTCACAATTAGTTCGCGGGAACAACGATCTCGAGAATGCGCAACGAAGTTCGCCACGTTCTGAGTTCTCATAATACCATTTTCGCGATTACACCTGCCGTAGACACGATTCCTTTTTCGTGACTCTATTTTAATTGTAATCGCAATTTTTAAACGAGATTATTTATCAAATTAGACAAAGAATATTTAAAATAAAAATTTGATCACGCAGTATATTTTCCAAATATCCAGCAACTCGAGAATCACGAGATTACGAGAAAGTGCACGAAGAGGCGAAAGTCGAGATATCATCAAACGTGGACGAATCTGAATCAAGCGTGGCGAATGGTACGGGCGTATAAACGGAGAAAGAGTTGAGGGAAGCGCGCGAGTGACGCGAATGGTCAGCGAAGCTCTTCAGCTATCTGAAGACGAATCGCGAGCTGATATTGTTCCCGGCCGCTTTAAACGAGGCAGCGAGGCAGGGTAAGGGAAAGGTTGGAAATTTCGTGGTTCAACGGCGAGCGAACGGGGTCTCGCGAGTGGAACGGGTCATCTTAAACGACGAGGTGAGGCTGAGCCCGGGAAGGGCTGGTAGAAAATCTCTCCCGATACAATCTTTTCGCGCCGCGATTGCTCTTACGAGCACCGTACGAAACGCGCCGGATCGAGGTGTCAGCCGTGTTTCTCACGTGTACCAACCCGCGAGATAGCGTCACCCCGCCGTCACGCGCGATATCATTAAGGTAGATTTATGTCTTGCGCAACGGAGCCGGCTCGGGGTTACGCGAGAAGGCGTCAAGACGTAGGTGCGCTTGTATGGGAATAAATTACTCGATGATTTGGTTCATTTGATAAGGAATTAGTGTCGAGCTTGCATTCTAGGACCTGCAATTCGAGTGGGATTAACGAAGTGCCTTGCAAAATTCAATTTGTTTTAATATGCCTAATGTATTCTTCAGTTTTGTTGCACTTCGATTCGATTTCTAGACTATCCATAATACTTACATACATAAAAATGACTATATTAGTAAATTAGTTATCATAAAATATTAAATTAATTAAACGAGAATGAAGAAATATTTTTATAGAAATACATAGATAAACAGACACGCGTGGGGAGTTACTCAGTGCATCACTAGTTCCGTGTGAAACGAATAACCAAGCCGGAGGAATTTAATTAGTCGTCACCTTCACGACTAATAGACTCAGACCACATGCGAGAAACTTTAATTCGAGCGATCACCGCGGTTGATAACTGACGGCAAACTACCGGGTAGCTCGAATTAAGTTAGGCGGGTGATACGAAATCAGCAGCTGGTTATCTCCAACATTTTTACTATTACGGTGCTACCATGCTTTCTTGTGACCTGGTAACTAGCAAAGAATCTTTTAAACGTCACTTCCAGAGGTGGCTCTGGTTAATTAGAGATCCCAGCGTGATTACCAGCTCGACTCTTTTTGTCTGCTTTCATCAGGAATCAGATAAATTCCTAAAACTTCACTTATTTACGCTTATTCACTAGTGAGACTCGTTTCAACTGATCACAATTCTAGATTTTTATTTAGGTAATTGGGCATGGATTTTGGAACCTATTCAATGATAAACGAAGAAAACGATCTATGCTTTCATAAACACAATGATGAGGTACAGCGTATGAAAATCCCGGAAATATTTAAGTCATCTCGTTTATATGATTCGAAATCATATAAAGTACTATTTAAGAAATTGTAAAAATACGAAAGTTTAAGAACAACATAAAACACCATTTATGACCTGAAACCGTAAGTGAAAATCAAACGAAGAGATGAGATTCTGGTTTCAAGACTCTCCAGACATCGGGTGTGATTCCAGCCACGCCTGGTTCCTAAAAGAATTTCTACCGAGTTCAACAACGATGCGGCTCGCGATCCGAGTCCCAACGCCCCTTCACCGGTCGGTGCGACGCACAGGAGAAGATTTAGCGCGTGTTCCAGCAGCCTTTCGTCGACATTTCGCCGGGACCGACGTTCATTAACAGCACGGAGCAGAAGAACCAGCGTACAACTGCTTAACTGTTTTGTTCCGGTTGATGGATAGCGCAGATTATTACCGGACACTCGGCTACGGTTTTATGAGGCTAGTTCAGGTAGACGCGTGTCTCCTAGACCGAAGCGGAAGCAATGCACTGTATTAATAGTCGGTTTACCGATAATGATCCGCCGCTAGCTAGGAAATCTCGGCCATGTAAAGTTCAATGTTACGATTATTTTCCCGTCCACTCTGTCTTGCTGCGGGCATTATAAAGAGATGAGCTGAGCTCGCGGGCCTGAGATTCGTAATGAGCCACGCTATTCGTTTGCGCGTGGCACCGCTTACCCCTGGCTGTAAATCGAGTGTGAATTCTCCGCTTTAAAAGTCGTTCCACCGGAATTTACCGGGTCGTGGAATGAGTTCTGATGATTACTATTATGCGCGACGTGAGAGGCCTACCGTTTTTCACGAGCCGAGGTGGCTCTTAATCCGGGCAAAAATTCGCGGGAGATTGAATACTCGCGTAGAGATTATAAAATTATAGGTCGAATGAAATATGAGTTGGAGCGAGCGCATTCGTCAGCTCGCAGTTCCATGGTGGAAGATAGTTATGACTAGAAATAGAATTAAAAACGAATTTCCATACTAATTCACTTGCTAATTCGAGTTACAATTACTTCAGCTCCCGAGCACTCGTGTTTCACTTATATCAACCAAGAACAGGCGTCAATAGATCAAAAGAACTGAGACTCCATAACGGAGGACAAAGACTAATAATTACCATTCTGTCCTCTGCAATAACACTATGAAAAATTCCGTACATAGTGCAAGATTCCGGTTTGATCGTAATTGATTCCGGTCGTAAATTGTTAGCCAGGAATACGTTATTAGTTATAATCGCTATGATTATCAACGATCCAGTGTGTTTCTTTTGTCGACTAAAGGATTCGCGTGGTGCAAATATATGCGAGCGACAGTCAGACTTGCATAAACAGTAATTTTTATTAATAGCATAACAAATCTCTATTTCATTCTATCAGTAATCAAGAAATTAATTAAATTCAAAGTTTCTACGGAGCATCGTTTTACGAAGTCAACAATTATATTCTTATTGATTCACCCTGTATAACAGGTCGGGCGACAAGGTGCAGGGAATACGACCACAAATTACAAGCCACCCACCCGATTCCCGGATCGAGAGAGGGCGACTGAATTGGGTACCGCACCCGTGGGGAACCCGACAGCGACAGATATTTGTCTCGGTCGCCGGCTGCAGCTGGCATCACCCCCGGATGTCGTGCGTGCGCTCACCGGAAGCCCTATCGATAATTATTTATCTGAAGGCCTAATTAACTCCGTTTTAACGGTGCCCGAGATAAAATTACGTGGGCTGCCGCGGCCCGACGATCGGAATCGAACAGAGAGAAAGGAAGGCTACACCTGCGACGTGCGACGACGAGGCTCATGAATATATTGGTGCCGTTTTTACACTTCTAGGTGTAGGCGTCCTCGACGCGAGGGCCGCGCGCACCGGTCATCCTCTGTCGTCCCCCGCTTCGCGCGAGTCAAAGATCGCAAGCGCGAATCGCATTTGCATCGTTAATTAACCCGATGTCAGATGTTAACGTCGATACTATCCCGTTGACCCTTAACTCTTCGCTTTTTCTCGCAATACAAAATTTAATTGCGCGGAAAACTGTTCAGGTGTCAATATTTATGTAAGATGAAGTCGAGCTTATTAATCGTAATGACAGATTTAATGCGATTTGAATAAAATCAGAATTTTTCGACGATGTAGATAAGAAGAAATTTATTAAAATGATACAAGAATTACTACTTTGTACCTATCAATAAGAAATTTAATATACTCATTAAAAACTATTAACACTACTTATTTCATTATCTTGACTCGACGTAAACTACTAATGAGCGAGAGAAATGGTGTTAATATTTAACGAAAAGAGGTATGAAATTTTTATCAAAATCATGTCAAGTGCCTCAATCTCATCTGGTCCTTATCAGAGAACTACGGAATGCGGCGAGCGAGTCACAGATGCATCAATCGATACCGCTGTTTGAAAGCTTTAATTCATGATCTCGCTGCATGCCGGTGATTATTATACTTTTCTATACTACCCGGCGCCTGAGTCTTTCGTATTCGCGGAGGGACGTCCGATGAGATCACGACCAGATTCGGAGATGGAAAAACAGACCATATGGTCTGGAGAATCATTGGGAAAAGCAAGTAGCTGAGCTAACGAAGAGGAACGATCATGTGAAACTGATAATCGAGAGGAGAATTTACACCCGACGGAAGTATCACACAGGTCGTGATCGCCGACTCGCCGCAGGGAATCGCGGTCTGATCGATCGGTCAGCTCCATCTCTCCGGGATAACGAGTCGCGTAGTGCGCCGCGTAGACGCAACTCGGTTAATTAGGCGCTTAATTAGACACGTACGAGGTGAAAATAAAACCAGTGGCCGTCGCCGAGTTTTGTTTATGATGTATTAAAGTGTGTCCCGTTTAACGCACCGCCCTGTTCGTTTTTCACTCCGTTCTCGATCTCGCAACGTGTAGGTATAATCGTGTACGTGTGCATCGTGTATCGGCGATGGGTGCAAAATGAAGAGCCGAGAGCCCGGGAGCGTCGCCGAGTGCAACGGCTGAAGTCGCGCACGTATACACAGTCGTAACTCAACGGGACGATTTTTAATCGGGAACACTGGCTTGCCTTCCGGTACCTGGG
>NW_017176917.1:354563-354726 GCF_001652005.2 Ceratina calcarata | reverse complement strand
ATACATGCTCAAGTAAAATTAACAAAATTGATTACGTTACTCTTAATTTAATGAGAAATTGCAATTGGCATTCAATACTTTTAATTAGTTCGGTGGTTGATAAAATTATCCATATGATATAATGACTCTCTGATCAATTTCATGGAATATCATGAAGTACTAC